>NW_007234495.1:697734-788177 GCF_000164805.1 Carlito syrichta
CACGCACTACCATGCCTGGCTCATATTTTAAACAATTTTTTAAAAATTTGTTTTTAGAGATGAGGTCTCACTATGTTGCCTAGGCTGGTCTAGAACTTCTGGGCTCAAGCAATCCTCCCTCTTCAGCCTCCCAAAATGCTGGGATTCCAGACGTGAGCCACCACGCCTGGCCAGGATGTTCTTATTGTTAGCAATGTACGTAATGGGACTCGAAGCCTGACAATAGCTTGCGTTTATTGAGCACTAAACAGATGCCAGCAGGCTTTGTGCTAGGACTTCATGTACCTCATCTTGTTCAATCCACGCTATAACTCTGTTAGGTGAGAACTATCATCATTCTCGTTTTAAAGATGAGGAAAACAAGACTCAGATTACACAAGTGACTTCTTCAAGGTCACATGTGAGTAAGTGGTACAAATTAGGATTCTCACCTAGCCCTGTCTGACTCCAGAGCCAGAACTGTGAGCCACCAAGATCTGCAACTTCTGACTAAGTCGAAAATGTTGGGAGAGTTTCTATCATGGAAAAGAGCAATCCCCATGTGGCTTTAAAATGCTTTTCAAAGGGATATCACATCTGATGTCTCATTTCCTCCTCACTCTAACTACTTCGACTTAGTCAGAAGTTGCAGATCTTCGCGGATCACAGTTCTGGCTCTGGAGTCAGACAGGGCTAGGTGAGAATCCTAATTTGCACCAAAACTTACTCACATGTGACCTTGAAGAAGTCACTTGTGCAATCTGAGTCTTGTTTTCCTCATCTTTAAACTGGGAATGATGATAGTTCTCACCTAACAGAGTTGTAGCATGGATTGAACAAGATGAGGTACATGAAGATGTCAACATTAGGTTGACAAAGCATGCAATATTATGTTCCCTTTACAGATGAGTAAAATAAAGTCCAGAGAGGTTGAAGTACTGTCTTAATGTTCAACAGCTGTAATTTATGACCTAGGACCAGAATTCGGGTCTTTCCAGTATACCATTGTTTAACTGTAAAATGGCAAACCAAAAAGATAAATAAACAAATAAGTAAGTAAATAAATAAATATGCCAAGTCTATTGAAGTCACTGAGTGGAAATGTAGTTGGTGCTGCCATATTTCACTCTACAGTGGCTTAGTTTGTCACATAATGAATTCCATGTTTCTCTACACACTACCAAGTAAGGAACTGTGCTTTGGAATTCTCCAGATCCACTGTATGTTATATTATCTTCATGGTTTCAGTAGACAAGACCTTGGATTCTTCAGGGTGAGGGAAGGCTAAGAATCTTGGGAAGCTTGAGGTGGAAGCATCAAAGCTTGAAATCAACAGCTAAACTCAAGATCATGGCAAACGCTTCCCGTGCTTCTTAAAGAGTCACATCCTTCTTAAATAGTCACAGGCTGGGCACGGTGGCTCAAGCCTATAATCCCAGCACTTTGGGAAGCCGAGGCAAGAGGACTGCCTGAGTCTAGGAGTTTGAGACCAGCCTGGGCAACTTGGTGAGACCTGGTCTCTATAATAAATTTTTTAAAAAATTAGTTGTGTGTGGTGATACGTTCCTGTAGTTCCAGCTACTTGGAAGGCTGAAGCGGAAGGCTCGCATGAGCCCAGCAGGCTGAAGCTGCGGTGGCCATGAGCGTGCCACTGCACTCCAGCCTGGGTGACAGAGTGAGACTTTGACTCAAAAAAAAAAAAAAAAAAATAGTCATAGCAACACTTCCAGCGTGTCCCAGAATAATAAAAATCAGTTCTGGGGAATGGAGAAATTTAAAGAGATAAAAGTGTCCTTCTACAAACTCTAGGCTTTATATGTCACAGTGGCCCAAAGACTGATAGAAGAGTTCCCATAGCGTCACAGCAAGTTAAAATGGACACATTTCTTGCCCAGGGCCAAGCCTTGACATTCCCTCAAAATACCCTATAAAGGAGAAAGCAACCTATAAGAGCAGTCAATTTCTCAATCACATCTCAAAAGTGCCCCTAATTGATAACACCGCTCACTTTTAAAATTTCAATGCCAGAGAATGAGATCCCACTGACTATGTCTTCAACTATGCAACCCCAACTCACAGTGGTTCACAATGTGTCAGCCCTTCCCTTAAATATCACCAGTGGGGAGAGTGCGCTCAGTTTCTGCTTCTTAAAGACGTGTTGAGTTGTGGGCCACAGAGAAACATAATGAACCAACACTGATAATGTACATACAATGAATTTATTCTGTATTCCAAAGGACTCTTCCTTCCTATTTTCTCCCTAGCAAATTGAAAATTATATTTGTAACCTGATTTTAAAGCACTCTGAATGTGCATTTCTCGGAGCTATTAACTGAGTTTGGATAGCGTTTTATATTTCTTTCCTGTACATTTATTGTAGGACATCCAGGAGGGAAAAGAAATTAAAGATCATGAAATATCAGAGTTGTGCATGCTTTTGTCTCTTCTGCATGAAAGGAAACAGAATATCGGTTTTTAAAATAAAACAAAGAATTATGACAATAGAATGCACTGATTCCTCAGCCTTTTAAGGGCGTGGACCCTTTTGAGAACTTGATAAAAGCTTCTCCCTAAGAAAATGCCTACAAGTTAATAAAAAGTATCACGTCAAGTTTTAAAGTTTCACTGTTCCACCCCTGAAATGTAGTCTTGAATTGCCTATATTTTAAAAATCTCTGATTATATTATCCCTAACACCATTTTAAAAAATCAGTTTATCAGCCAGGCTCGGTAGCTTAGCCTGTAATCCCGCACTTGGGAAGGCTGAGGTGAGTGGATTGCCTGAGCCTGCAGGTTCGAGACCAGCCGGGGCAACTTGGCGAGACCTCATCTCTACAATAAATCCAAAAAAAATTAGCTGGGCCTGGTACCGCGCGCCTGTAGTTCCAGCTACTTGGAAGGCTGAGGCGGAAGGATCGCCTGAGCCCAGCAGGTCGAGGCTGCAGTGGCCCGGCCACTGCACTCCAGTCTGGGTGACAGAGTAAGACTCCAACTCAAAAAAAAAAAAAATCAGTTTATCTAATTGCCTTGTCCCATGTGCTAAAAGAGTCGTAGATGGCGTTCATGCAGTAGCTATTTAAGTTTTACTAGAACCCAAACTTCTTGACCCCGTCTCTTCCGCCCGTCTTTGCTGGGTACATTACTCAGTTTATGTGTGATAGTACAGGGGAGAACTGAATTAGAAATACTGTTAAAAGGGCTGATTTTGCATCTCTGCCACTTAAAACACAGACCTTTCAAGGGAGGCTTCCCCATCAGAGAAGCAGCATCTGTTCCCAGGGTAATCAAACTGGAAAGGGTCTACTCTCTCTTAGCAGAAGGTTTCACCAGGGGTGAAAAGGAAGCCAAACTCTTTGGGGAACTGGGTGACACCACAAATATCTGTGTGATGAGTTCCACTGGAGTATGTAGGGGGCTAACACCCTGACTCCTTCACCATTGCCCCAGAGTGGTGGCAACTCTGTCCGTTTTTACGAATTAATTTTACAATAGATTAAAAACTCTGGATGGTAAAGAGGCTGGATGGGGCATCTGAGTGGAGCCAGTCAATTAGTTCATTAATGAGCACAGCACTCATTTTCCCTCTTAGAGAGAGGTTAAGTCAAGAACCATAATCACCAAATCACAAGCAACAATCTCTTCCAAGTCATCCTGCCTTTAATGCTGCCCAGAAATTCGGTTTACAATTTCACACACATCTAACCAATCACCATCATGCCTAAAACAGGCATGCGAACCTCTCAGGTTCTCACTGATGATGAAATTCAGATAGAATATTGATTTGTCAGACTATACCCAATTATACCCAACCATACCCAGTGGTAGCCAACACATAAAAAAGTTTGGTTTTTTATCTACTCTAGATAGGTTAGGTTTCTGTCTAACTTGTTCTCTGCCTTATGAAGCCATAGTAATAAGTCTGACTTGCAGAATTCTATTTTTAAAAACTCTTCCTATTTACATATGCTTGACTTCTCAAAAGAATGTCACCTTCCTATTAATGCCACACTTAACAAAGGCAATGTCAGAAATGTGCTGCTGGTGGGGGCTTTGTTTCTTTCTCACTTGCCATTTCTTGATTGGGATCTGTGTTCATTCACGTGTCCTCATTGTGAGACAACTAAAAATTATCATTGTCAATACAGTTTCCTAACAATCCCAGCACCCTGGCAATTAGTTATAAATAAGTCATTGTTGGCAAAATAAAGAATGTCATCTAATGTCACTGATGAATAAAAAGAAACAGCTGGAAAAGGAAGGGAAGAAACACAGAGAGAGAAAAAAAGGAGGGACACAGAACTTCTTTACAGGGTCCCAGGAAAAAGAAAAAACTTTATATGCCTAAATAAAGACACCAAAAAAAAAAAAAAAAAAAGGCTTGAGAAATCATTACCCAATACACTTTTAAGCCAACCCCTAAAAACAGCTTTTCTGAAATGCTTTTGGATGACTGTTTATATGTTAAAATCAACATTTAAATTGTGCTACAAAGCTTATTGTGCACTACATAAGCAGTTCTAAGACCTCTAGAACAACATAGCTTTGGGTCTAATCCACTGAAAACACACATCTCTGCACATGAAAATTTGGTTCGCTTTGGTTGGGAAAAAGTGAGGAATGTGCTTGCCTCCAAGTTAGAAGAAGGTCAAGAAAGCATTTTAAAAATATATTCCTCTGTGAATGACCAAGTAGCCAGGCCCCTTCGTGCACCTGAGAGATTTGCCAGCCAAGACGCAGATCAATTCCTGAAAGAAGCATTCATACCTTAAATATGCACTTATTCTCCCCCCAAAATGCACAGTTCCAATTTTTTTTTCAAAAATAGGAGTTCAGGAATAAGGGGTGTTAGAAACACATAAATTCTATTTTTTTAAACCAATGGCAAGTATCACAAGATGTGAAGGAAAAGAAAAAAAAACCTTAGCAATCAAATAGATCCCAGTTACATCACAAATGTAGGCATTTATTTTACAAGTTACTTTCTCCAAATTGGAAAGAAACTTTCTGCCACAACATACAATGAAGACAACGACCTATTAAATAGTGACATGAAAGATAGGTTTCATTCTCTAATCTATAAGAGCTGCTTCATGGTCACTACTTTTCAGAATATTATTTCGCCTAACAATCTGAAAACTCATCGGCATTCCATATGTAAGAAGAGATGATTTCTACTAAAACAAGTGACAGCAAACAAAACTAAAACAAAACAAGATCACTAGCAGTTTTAAAAGTCAAGTTTTTGACCCAGAAAATTTATGTCTAGAACTCTATCATAAGACTAATCAGCACAACAGTTGAAGATTTATATTCAAAGATGCTTATCATAGTGATATTTATGACCATGAAAAACTGGAAATAACCAAAATAGCCAATGGTGAGATCTTTTTAAAAAACTACACACACACACATACACACACACACACAAACACAAACACACACACACACATTAGTGAAGAAACTAAGACAAAGAGACTAATAAAAAAGAAAAGAAATAAATTGTACTCCAAATGCATACCATTGGGTATTGGTGCTAATCAATTATTTTGGACTCTTTTTTAAACTTTTCCATATCTTTCAAGTTTTCTACAACATGTAATATCAGCAAAGAGACATTTTTAAAAAGTCAAAGTGGCTTTGATTAGCTTAAAGTCTAATTATCATGATCTCTTTTAGACTCCAGAAATGTAAGATGTGAGCTAGCAGCAGGCAACGATTCTGTCATTGGGTGAGGGGAGAAGCCAACCAGTTTACCTCAACCACAGCAGCTTTGCCTTTATTTATTCTATATAAATATATATACATTTTTTCTTAACTTACTATCAAGTCAATTGGTTTTCAATTTATAGATGAAGAAACCTCCAGGAAAAGTTAAAGGTCTTGCCTGAGTTCATACAGTTTGTTAGCAAAAGATCTCAGATTAGAACACAAGTGTACTAGTTCAGATTACCCTGTGTTCACTTTGTGGCTCTATCTGTCCAACAAAGAGCACATGCTTTCTGTTAATTGCTTCATAGTGGTAAGAGACTCGCATAGAACCACCCAAAGTGTCTTCCACAGTATCTCCTTACCACCTTGTGACTGTGGATCTTGACAAAGGAGCCCTGTTTGAGAAATGCCACTAGAAGCCAATTAAAAATAAAATATCAAACTCTCTTTACTATGCCAGTCCTGATCTTAAAACATCCTTGCTCATATTACATGTTGTAGAAAACTTGGAAAACATGGAAAAGTTCAAATAATCACTTGTCTCCTGAATCGTTATAGTACCAGTGCATACTGTGAATATGAAAAAGATGGTTGATCTACTGAAGACAACTTCCTGTCATCCAGGAGACAACTATTTTAAGCATCACATACAAAACCAGCAAAAATAAAAATTAGTTTGGAGATTAAGTAGTATGTGATATTAGTACAGTTGACACTTGCTTTTCCATGCAAAGGAAATATGTGAAAACTTCAAAATCATTTCGTTGTATCTCTGCATAATTTGTGGTTGGGTTTGTAAGTCCCTCAGAACTTACTCTCATTGCAATCATGTTTTACGTAATCAAAATCTAAAACACAGGCAATTTTCAAAATATTAACCATTGTACTAAAATACCAAATATGGCTTTAAATTCAGGTACTAAGTTAATGCTGGAGTTATATTTAAATGGTGAGCATACAAGCATATAGTTCCAAAGAGTAAAGTCTAATTACTGAAACAAACATAAAAAAAGAAGCTAGGTCAAATTTTCAAAAAGGTATCTGACCCCAAAAATGTCACGATACCCTTGCAGATAGAAGGAAAAAGATGGGCAGGTGGATAAACACAGAAAGAGGAATGCAGTTTGCATTGATCAAATCTGGATCAATAACCTTACCTAAAGAGGTTACCAAAATCTCCACTGGCAAATGCAAAGCCAACTTGTGCTCTTACAACACCTTCAGTGTTCTACCTGCCCACTACTTACACAATTGCTTTTTCATGTGTTCTATTGTTCCAAAAATTATTTATCTTCTTTCAAGCAAAGAGGAAATGGTCTATGCAAGGTTTAAAACCCCGGAAAATACTCCCCCAGAAGCTTGACTAGTTTGCATCTTTTGGACAGCTAAGATCAAAGTGATTTAAAATGTTTATTTTTAAAGTAAACTATTTACACTGATCTTTGAAAAAGCCCTTTCACCCTTTAAGAATTGCATTTTCTCCACAACTCTGTTAGAGACATACCCAAATCACATTCTATGTTCAGGATGGCACTATCAGGATTGTCGTGCCTGATTCATCTGACACAATCTCAATGTCAGCTCCAAGGAGAGTGGACCCAAAAGAGGGCAGGAAAACGCACAGGGCTGAACCTCGAAAGCAAGAGCCTCTATGAGCCCTGTACTAGGATGATGTGCGCCACACAGCTCTTTAATTGAAAAAAGCTGCAAAGAAACAATGCTGAGGGGAAACCGTAAACAGTGTTTTTAGGATCCCTTAAGAAGGCAACCTTTGTGAATCTCCAACTCCTGTTTACAGAGAAGGAAGTCACAACTTAAAGTCCAGTTCCTTGCAAATTATAGACACACGCCATAAAACAGGAGATACAAAATGCCACAAGGACTTTGGGGGAGGGTGAGTCCCCTGCTCCTTTTCCTTTTCAAATCTGGAGGATGATTTGAATTGCATCAGGGTCACTGTATCTGAGGGAGTTTTCCCAGCCGACTAACTTTATTTCACATCTCAAACACAACGGCTTCTTTTATGAAAACCCAGCTTAAATATTAATGCGTGTTTTCTTAAGGAAGTCGAAGGCAAATCAACTTCCTGGTACCCAGGGTATCTGATTTCTAAAATGGGCTAACACTGATTGTCACAGCCCTGCCAGATGTGAGGGGTGAAGCTCTGTAAAAAACGGAAAGGCTGGCTTTGAGGCTCTCTGCTGTGAGGGTCCCACGCCTCCCTGAGCTGCATCCTCTGAGAGTATATTTTTGTTAGCTGGCTGCCGGAAGCCCTCAACTGCCCAAGTTGTTTTGCGATCCTATAAGGACCTTCCCAGCCCTGCTGTCAGCCCTGAAATTAAGAGCGTATTTGTGTTGGTTAAGTTTGGGGGGGGCTGGTTAAAATAATAAGTATTATCATCAGCAACACAGCTTCAGCAGAATGCAGGTGGGTGGGGTACAAGAGCAGGGCTCATAAGTTTGCTAAAAAGCCTATTTTGAGAAAACCTTTGTTCTAAAACCTCTTGTTACCTCCTGCATCCAGAAACAATGTCTTTTGTTACTGACCCCCCCTTCTTTGACTGCTGCGTTTGTTTACTGACATTTTCAATACCAGGCAATACAAAGAGTATTTCCTCATATTAACTCCAAATGTCACAAAGAACAAAATTTGGTTCTAAAGAAGCCTGTATAACAAGATAAGATGGTCTCAGTTAAGAAAAAAATATAACGAAAATAAATCTTGCTCTTTAATGTGGCCCACATAGCCTTAACAGAGCCTTTTCGTCAGCTTTCTTGCTGTGTCAGTCGGAAGCCGCCCAGCTTTGCGTCACTCTAACCAGGCCAGACTAGGCCACAATGACCCTTGTCTCAGCTGAGAAAATGCTGACGTGTGATTCGAAGAATGTTACACTTGCATATTAGAGTCCAGTGATGCCCACTTTCATGGGCTGAATTGTGTCCCCCTCCACTCCTAAATCCATGTTAAAATCCTAACTCCCAGTACCTCAGACTGTGACTGTGCTTGGAGACAGAGTCTTTAAAGAGGCCACTAAAATTAAGTAAGGTCACTGGGGAGGGCCCTAATCCATTATTACTAGTGTCCTTATAAGAAGAGGACATTAGAACATAGACCGGCCCAGGGGAAGACCATGTGACAACACTAGAAGACAGCATCTTCTAGGAGGAGTTGAGGGGAGAGGCCGCAGAAGAAACTGACCCTGACAGCACCTTGATCTTGAACTTCAACCTCCAGAACCATGAGACAATAAATGTCTGTTGTTTAAGCCTCCTAGTCTGTAGTACTTTGTATAGCAAACTAGTACACCCAATGTACAACTGCTAAGCCTTAAAAAAAAAAAAAGAGTCATTTTAAGGAGGCCATCTGAGTTACCAAAGGATGAGTTATAGGTAATATATGCAAGTTTCAATTGGTTTATTCTGCAAATATGTTAGAAGCACCACACTAAGTATAGGAGACAAAGTGGGGAGCCAAAGCAGACACAGTCCCTGCCCTTGCTGAGCTTACAGACTACAGGAGGAGGCAGATGGGCATAAAACATTGTTTTTTAGGATTTCTTCTCCAAACCTTTCAGGATTCATGATCAGTGAATCTCACAACCTCAGCCTGACAGGAAAATAGATATTAAACTAAAGTTACATGGTAGCCAGAAGATTCTAAAGTATTGCTCTAGTTGTGAAAATAGATCATGAAGTCAAAAATATAGAAAACAATCATCTTTTTCTAGTGACAGTGTTACCACATAAACAAAATTTACAAAAATTAGAAAGGATTTGTCAAGTTATAATTTTAAAAGATCTATGATGTGTTGAATAATGCCAGCGATAGAACACTATACTCGATGCTTTCCACAGAATTTTATTCATTCCTCACATCATCCCTGAGTTAGGTTCTACTAATCATCATAATTTCCCTTTTGCAGATGAAGAAATCAAGAGGAAGTTAAATGACTTGCCCAAGATCATTAAAGTGGCCACAGTCTATTGCTGACTCCAGATATTGGTTTGCTTCTTCATCTGAAGTGATAACATCTTCCATCTCTGTCTGAGCACACGGCTTCTCAGAATAAAAACGTATTTCCCAGGTTCCCTTAAAGCTAAGGAACCATGCGGCCAAGCTCTGACCAATGAGATGAAAGCAGAGTGCTATCTGCAATATCCAAACAGTGTCAGTAAGAAGACAGGTCTGCCCTGTCCCCTTCCTTCCTCCATTCTGCTACCATCTTAGACAGCAGGGATGAGACCATCTTCCAGCGATGCCAGAAGAATGTATTGGAGGGAGCCTGGCAGGAAGGCTTTAAAGAAAAGAGCTCCCACCCCAGCTCTGGGTTATTTACTTTCCAGCTTCATGTGTGTGAGAGTTATAAACTTCTATCTTATTTAGGCCACTGTTTTGTTTTGTTTTGTTTTGTTTTGGTTCAAGCCAGGGGCTCCCTCCCTTGCAGCCAAATCTAACTAGAACTGATGCAGTCTCCTGAAAAAGTATGACATCCTGAGAAAATTATTTAACTTCTCTCAATTTTCAAACCTGTAAAAGAAGATGAGTAATATCTACCTCAGAGTACTGTGTGAATTAAATGTGATAGGATGTAACTGCAATATTTAGCACAGTCCCTGTCATATCATAAACACTCAACAAATGTTAGCTACTACCTCTGCAATCCTCACACAACAGAACTTGCAGCAAACTCCAACAAAATTGATGAATTTTATTGAATTCTTCTCCATAGTGATCACAAAGTTCCAACCTCCAGCTGTACTTAAAGTTGAGGGCTCCATAACGGATGTTCTTAGAAGCTATAGGAACTCTGGTAGAGCTCACCTTGAAGCTACTTCTAGAGATAACAAGAACATAGCATAACATGGAGCCAGAGAGCCTGGAGGGAGCTGACCTGTCTGTGGGCACTGATTCTAGGTTGCTTTCCTTGGGATGGACTGTTTTTGCTTTCAGACTACTTGTCTGCTGCCATCTCTACTTCCAAAGAATGCCTCCCCTCACCTGGCCAGATTTGCCTCCTAACTTTAGGAACACTGCGATTGTTTAGACTTCAGTGCGTTTTCTGCTCACCCTCCCCAAAGCCCATATGAAAAACACACATCATTTTGTAAGCACTGGGGATAATGGCAATGTATTCCCCCATCTTTGTGTCCAACCACCTGGAATGACGCATTAAGAACTTTTTCACATCTAGAGGAGTTTCACCTTAGCCAAGAAGTCAGGGCCTGAAGTTAGCAGGGAAGGCAAAAATCACATATAGTCAACATTACCCTTGAAAATCGTTTACATCACCCATAAAATACCACACATATGGATTTGTGTCTACAACCTCCTAAAATTTGAGAACCACTGAGCTGGACCAAAGAAAAAAACAAAAGGAAAATCCATATGCTTCTACCCACTATTCAAACTGTCCTGTCTCTAAGAAAATTATGACATCCCTAGTCTTTCTGGGGTGGGTGGAGATTCTCAAGTGTCCCTCCTTGCTTCTCTTGATATTAAGCATATAAATCTCAGTAGAGGTTACTAGATGTGTTTCATGAGGTGAGAATTAAATGAGATAATGTCTGTGCAAACATTCCATACAGAACCCAGTCTCTAGAAAGTAAATCAATAGTATTTCCTGGATTTGAATCTAAAGCTTGCTTGACTAGATCCACAAACATACTGTTCTATGAGAAAAGAACTTTGCTCTGGCTTCCCACCTTTCCAAGTTGATGTTTCCAGCTGTGGCCCCACTGACTGGCTGCCTTTGGGAACTGCTCTCTTGCCTTTGGGAACTGCTCTCTCATGGATTGAGCTTCTTGGGGGTGGGAGTTGAGAGACTTGGTTAGGTACCAAGTCATTTGAATTCGATATGATTCAAGCCTCAATTTAACTCAAAATGGGAGACACAGTGTGATTCCAATGGTGATGGTGACAGCCTATTTTTATCTGGGCAAATTTAAAGTGCTAGTTCTTTTGTTTTCCTCTTATAAAATAAGCTTTTAAGCAAAGTTATGGCAAACAGAAGAAGTGTGGTTCCCAGGAGTTTGCTATGTCTTCTGAAGAACCCAGGTGCCAAAGGCTCGGTGCTCATGATGGGATGCCAAATGTCAGGGCCATCACCACTGGGACTCAGGCGAGGACAGCTGGGTGCACATTCACCAGCCAACCAAAACTTGAGCTCAAGGCACAAGATCCATTTTTAGCTCTATCCTTGGATCAAAACTGACTTGGCTGGAGGCAGGCCTTCCTTGACCTTCATGTTGGTCTAAGAAGGAAGAAAGGACAAGTAGGTAAGTTCGCAGTCCTTCATCTACCAAAAACCACAAAGATACCCTTGGAGGAAGAATCCAGCTCAAACTTGAGAGCAGTTGTGTCCACCTTATATATAACTCAAGCCACAAATGCAAGTCACATGTATCATTTGAAATGTTCTAATAGCCACATTTTAAAAAGAGAAAATAGCCAGATAAAATTAATATGTCGGGCATGGTGGCTCATGACTGTAATCTCAGCATTTTGGGAAGCTGAGGCAGGAGAATCTCTTGAGACCAGGAGTTCGAGACCAGTCTGCGTAGCATAGTGAGATCCCCCCATTACTACAAAAATTAAAAAATTAGCCAGTCATGGTGGCTCACATCTGTAGTCCCAGCTACTTGGGAGGCTGAGACAGGAGGATCATTTAAGCCCAGGAGTTCAAGGCTTCAATGAGCTATAATCATACCACTATCTCTAAAATAAAATCATAATTTTAATGATATGTTTTATTTAACATATTATATCCAAAATATTATTGCATTAACATGTCATCAGTGTTAAAAACTGTTGATGAACTTTATAATCTTTAAAATCCAGTGTGTATTTTATACTTACTGCACATCTCAATTTGAACTAGTCACTTCTCAATGCTCAATGGCCACATCTACCAGACTGGATACCATATTGGACAACGCAGCTCTAAAACAAAGTTGACAAGCTAACAACTCACAGACGAATTTTGTTTTTGCTATCAAAGTGACTTAAATTTTTTTTCATTAGTTGCCAACATTTAAAATCAGATTCCAAGCCAGGCATGGTAGCTCACGCCTGTAATTCCAACAATTTGGAAGGTCAAGGCAGAAGAACCATTTGAGGCCAGGAGTTTGAGACTGGCCTGGGCAACATAGTGAAACCCCGTCTGTACAAAAAAATCAAAACATTAGCCAGGTGTGGTGGCACGTGCTTGTAGTCCCAACTACCTGAGAGACTGAGGCAGAAGGATCGCCTGAGCCCAGAAGGTCAAGGCTGCAGTGAGCCATGGTGACACCATTGCACTCTACTCAAAAAGAAAAAATAAGATAAAATAAAATCAGATTTGATATTAAAATACCCACCTCTGTCATATGTGGAAAAGTCGTATCTGGTAACTCCAGGTTCAAATTCTCCAATAGTAACACACAGAGGGAGAATTCTCCCTTTAGAGGGAGCACTGGCTTTCAGTGTGCCATCTCCAGCATGCCCTAGTCCTTCAATACCTTCCATTTCCTGCCTGGACATAGCCCAGGAGATCTAATACATAGCAAAGTCACAACCTCATGGAGATAACATCAAAACTATTGGCTTGTTTAATGTGGTAGATTTTGAAAAAGAAATGTATTTATGCATTTGTACTTTATTTGTTTTCCTACCAGTTACCATTTATGTTACCATGAACTCTGAATTTAAATGGGGTCATACACACAAAGAAGAAACAAATCCTTGCTTATTGATTCAGGGAAAGACGGAAATCAGCCCAGGGAAGGAAGTGATTCTGTTTACTCTGTTTTTCAAATAACTGAAGACATCAGACCGGGAAGGCTGAGGAGCATTAGATCACCTTGTTATTCAAATATGTCACTAAAAGGAGGGTCTCTAAAAATACTAGTGTAGACAGAGACACCCCCCCACACACACATTGCTTACTTCCCACATGTGATTAAGCACCCAGTTTGTCTCCTCCCTGTGGTCCCTCAGGGCATATTTCCTTTCTCCACCAGCCCTGTCCTGGCCTCCTGGCAAGAGGCCATGCTCCCTCCATATTCCTTCTCCCACCTCTGCCTCACTCCCTCTTCCCTCTCTCCCTCACACTGGACATTTAAGGATCTCCCAACCCTTCTCCCTGCTAACTCTTTGGTCTCTCCTTACTCACTCATCCAAGGACATCTAGATTTAATCCAAAGCCTCAACCATAGCTTCAAGTCATTCTATCAGCTATGCTATTGGTTCCTTCACGTTGGGTCAATAACAACATGATCAATACAACAACCATACAACGTCTTCAACTGTGATGTCAGAGACAGCATCTGAAGTCCGTGTATAAGATGAAAATCATACAAAATTAAAATAATCTTTGGAAATTTCTTAACCTACACACAGAGTGCAGTTTGCATGTGTTTACAGTCTTATACAACAAGATCTCTATGCAGAGGTCTATTAGTTGGTTCACATCTCAGGCTCACTAGGAGGCAGATACTCAGGGAGTGGAATGAAGAACATTATTTAAACTGTTCCTTTTCTCTTAGTGCTCATTTCTCTTTTTAATTTTTTGTTCCAGAACACAGAGTGGAAATCAGAAGAATAAATGCATGCACAACGAGAATGGACTGTGATCATAATTGTATCACCAATAACACTGGCTAAGCACTCTATAATGCACTGGGTCCTGAACCAAACATTTTATAAATGTGTTATTATTTAATCTTCACAAAAACTCCATGATGTAAGAGTCATTCTTTTGGCCCCCATTTTACAGGAATAATTTTGGAACGGTCAAAAAATTTGCCCCAAATCACGTAGCTAGTAAGCAGCAGGGCCAAGGTTGAACCCGGGTCTCACAGAGTACCCCTTTCAACAACAAAGCCAAGATACACAGCTTTACTCCACCTGTCATCTGACTATAAACTGAAAATGTATCTGTAATTCCCATCTACTGAGTCTGAGCATTCATTCACCTCCTTTCCACAAGACCACAAGCTGCCCCAGATCTTGGAGTCAGCCTATATTTCTATTCCTACAAACATGTCTGTGTCTTCTCCAATCATTGAGAGTCCATAAATGTTTACAGATGGCAAGTGTTTAGTACCAAAAGTTCAGAAGACACCCAAACCAACCATAATTCCCACGCCTAGAGAAAAGTTTTTAAATGTTTATTATTTAGAGTTTTCTGGGGGCAAAACTCCCCCTTTCTCTCTCAAGACCGCATGAGAAAGCACTTTAGTAAGGCACCACATAATTTACATTTTCTTCTGTAAAAATTATAAATCTCTGTATAATTTCCCATAACATTTAACAGGAGAATATTTAAACGAAGAAATGTCTCGTGGATATAAATGTCAGGCTCATATAACTAAGTACATCACATTATACAACTAAATAATATCCTAGACTTCCTGTATGTATCTGCATAACAGTACTGTAAATATAAATGAAAAAAATAAGTAATAATTTATGAAAACTGATTTGCATTTCCAAATATAAAATGTGTAAAATCCAACTAATTAGCAAGAGTGAGGGCTGAGGTGTTTCTATAGCAACTATAAAAATGCTAAATTATTTTTTTCTCCGAAGTGTTTTATATCTGCCTCATTAATGTTTGTTTTTCCCATTTGTTTTGTGAATATTTCCAAAGTGAAAGGTTTCAAAGATTGCAAAGATTCTCTGCTTTATCACAAAGTTCAAGAAGAGGTTTCTCACTAAGAAGTTCTCATGCACCAACAGCAATGTGCATTAAAACTCGATTTGGTAGCATTTCTTTCAAGCCAGTAGCTCCATCCTTTGTTCGTAGCTTCCCCCTAAATTTTCCTTTTCCCTTACTACCCCTGATTGTTCTGGGTGCATCTCTGCTAAAGAGACGTTCACCTAGATCAGTTTTTCATCTTGTACCCTTTGCTGCCACCCTAATAATTCCTGAGAAAGTCTGATCCAAGCAGGAAGTCCCCATTCAGTTAAGGTGATAAAGAGCCTCTAGGAACAACTGGGGGAAACTGGGCAGTGACCTCAGCCTCTGGCTCTCAGTTTCTCCACCTGAAAATGAGACAGATGGACAATGGCTCATCTCTAACATTCTCTACAGGTCTTTCAAAGGCTCCCTATCACCTCCCAGGTCAGCCAGACTCCTTTGCCAGGATTTTAGGTCTCCTTACTTCACCTCCGCAAACCAGCCGACCTCAAACTTATGGCCACATTCCCATGAGGCAGCAGTTCTTAACTTTGGGTCAAGGAATCAATGATAGGTACCAAAGAACCACAAGTCCCTTAAAGCCAATACAAACAAATTTTTATTTCAATAGGAAGAAACATAGGCTGTGAATGGCTCAAAGTCCCCTGAGGGTAGGACAGCGTCCTATTCGTTTCCCCAGAGCCTAAAACAGTACTTGACAAGAACATGGAACACGGAAGCTCTGCTTTAACCCAGCAAACCTCTGCAGAGTCCTCCAGCACTACTGCCACCTTCAGTCCTCTCAGACCTTCACCCCCAATGGAGGGAGGTGGGCTCATTTGCTGTCCTCTCACTGCTTCCTCCCACCTCCTCCTTCTGAGACTCTGTGCCCAGCTCAAGGCCCATTTCTTCCACATTCTACTGCCATTTTGCCCCCACCTACTTTATCCCTTCTTTAAACTTTTATCATACTCAGAACCAGTACCCTATAATCTATCTCTGAACAAGTTAGTCTTCTGTTAGTCTATCTTTCACCACTGGAGTGCAAACTCCCTGAGGCAAGAGTGATATCTTCTCCCCCTCCAATGTATCTATGACAGTGGAAGTTACAAAGCAGGTGCTCAATGAACTTATCTGATCAAGGCAAACTATGAGGGTAATTAATAACAGTTGATTATTGACAATTATTGAATTTACACAGTAGGAAGGAGACACACATATATAGTATACTAGTTATGTATGATATATATGAATATACTTAATATGGCAACCTATTTGATCTTATTTGCAATGAGCCTCTTCTGACCTTTGACCCTTCCCTGAGAAGAGAGACTCCCGTGTATGCCTCAGCGTTCTCTCTCTTGCACCAATGACAATGCTGTCATTCTTCATTCAGGCCATGCTCACTGCCTGAACTCAGAAGCAACTCTGAATGTGTTCCCAAATTTCTCTCTGCAACTTTCTTGCTTTAGTAGTTTGAAACTAAAGGTCCTGGTGCTCAATTATTCTCTAAAGCAGTCTCCTGTTGTTTGATTGCGAGTTGGGGAAGCTAAAATAACTTAACAGTTAACAATACTACCGATCTTGGAGGAGGCTCTGGGAATCTCCCACCATAATAAAGGGCAACCACACTCAAAGGAGAAAATATACATAGGAGACTAATGTGTGCTGGGGGTTAGAAATTGTTCTTCTTTCTTAAAAACTTGGATGGCGAAAGAATTCCCTCTGACATTCTAACACTAACTCCCTAAATTCTGCCAAGTTCCAAATCACACGGAACAATCCAAACAACTCTAATGCGTGTACTTGTGGGTGTGTGGTCAGGCAAAGGTATGCTGTCACGTGCAATTCATGAACACAGGCAGTCCTAGGTGAGCACACGGGGGGAGGGAAGGAAGATGGATAAAGACAAGTGGGATCAGCACAAAAACTACACAGCTCCACTTAACTAAAGCCGAGTTTAATCAAACCCTAATTCCCAGTCTTTTCGTCGGGTGTTATTTACACCTTGAGTAAAGCTCACGGCATCACATCTAAACGATCATGAACAATAAGGATGTCCTTAAAGGACTGTACTGTTGACAAAGAGCGTATACAACCAACCCAGCTGGAAGGGATTCACTTCTAATGCCCCTTTAGCAACCACCGTAATAATTTAATACCATTAGTCTCAGTCTCAACTGTAAATGGCCTTAATGGACCCTGTGGTGTTCCTTCAGATTATATACTGATATTGGGGCACGGCTTTTATTCCTGCGTTCCTGCCGCTAATTGTAAAGCACTGTGTTGGATACACTCAAGTGTTGCAATAAGTGTCTTCAGTTAACTTCTTAAGGGCACAGCTTTAAAAGGAGCATTTGTCAGCACGATAAAAAAGACAAGAGAACGTTTCATCTGGTTTCAACGTCGAGGGGGATCCTGGAAAAATCTGATCGCCTCACTCCTTCCTTCTTTGCAACAAGCACTGTTGCTTCAAAACTTGTTAGCAGCCATCTCCTCAAAGGATTTATTTTGATAGTTCATGAATGTGTTGTCACACAGCATAATTAAAGCTTACAGAACTAGTATCAAAACACAGAGGAAATGTGCTCGGGGAGGCTGATGGCTACCCGGCCGCCTGTGTCTGCCGCTTCCCACAGGATGTGTGCTGACTGACCAGCTGGCTTCCAAGTTCTGACACTAGGCATATGGAGGAAAGTCAGGCCTCAGGGTAAAGTGCGCGGGCAGGCTTCAGTGAGCAATCAATTACAAGTAACAGCCAACCCCCTCTCGGTGACTGTATATATTCCCACCATCACACACTGCCAGTTTGCCTCTGTTTTGAACGCAATAAAACTTGTAGGGAGCCGACTCATGTGAAACTCCTGAAGATATATGATGGGGATCCACCGTAAAAACACTAATTAAGGATGGGCTAAGGAATTAGGGGACAGGCAAGAAGGCTTTCTGCCCTGCAGTTTGTTCACAATGGAGAAGGAAAGAAATAGAAAAGGCATCTTTCTCCATTTTCTGAAGATCAGCCATTGGGATAAGGGTCCAGGCTGCTTAGGTAATGCAACGTCACATGTTTCTCAAAGTGACTCCTCATTTCAGTGGTGTTCAAAAAGAGACAGATGGATAGACAGAAAGGAAAAGAAGAGAAAATGCAAGAACTTTGTACTCAAAGTTTCTCTCTTTTTTTATAGCATTTGACTTTTTAAAAATATTTTTAAAGTCACCGAATAAAAAACAAATTATGAAATTAAATTATTATATAATAGCATTGAAATAGGACCTAGCCTTCCCAGTTTTCCTTTCAACATAGCAACTTCTTGGGGGTTATTTCTCTACTTTGAGAACTGTAAAAGCTTGAGGCCATTTACAATAATAAAAGCTGTGTCTCATGGCAGAAAAGAGAACACTTAAGCAAATATTAATTTATTTTCTATATCAGGTTTCAGAACTTTCTCACTTTAAAAATAATGCTAGGCCGGGCTTGGTGGCTCAGCCTATAATCCCAGCACTTTGGGAGGCCGAGGTGAGTGGACTGCCTGAGCCCGTGAGTTCGAGACCAGCCCGGACAACTTGACGAGACCTCATCTCTACAATAAATAAAAAATTAGCCGTGCATAGGTAGCGTATGCCTGTAGTTCTGGCTAGTTGGAAGACTGAGGCGGAAGCCGGAGTCCAGCAGGTTGACGCTGGGGTGACTGTGAGTGTGCATGCCACTGAACTCCAGCCTGGGCAATGAAGTGAGACTCCAACTCAAAAAAAAAAAAAACTATGATTGTTCAGTTCATTGTTTGCAAATGACTTCAGACAAAAGAATCAAGAGACCACCATGGCATCCTGTCATTTGATCATGTGCCATCACAGTTACATGATAGATAAAGTACCAAAAACCTTATGAAACAGGAATTGTGCCCATTGCACAGATGATGAAGTAAACTTCAGACTGAACCAAGCAAGGCCTTTTGACTGGGAAGGAAAATGCTGAAATTTAAGCCTAGGTCGATTTGATGCCCGTGTTATTCTTTTTCCATTAGTTTCCCCCTTATCTTTATGCCTCAGGATGATATCCTGGACCCCACTGTGTTCCGTGTCCTGAAAGCAGCTTCCCAAGGAGTTAAGTCTTTGAAACGGAGGTACCCTTCCTCTACCGTATTTTACTGACAAAGGTATAAACGTATATGGTTTGTAACTTGCAGACAGTGATAGGAAGAGATTTATTTAATTTTCACATTACTTTGCCTTTTACTCACAAAAACAAAATTCGAGTAGCTAGTTTCCATACTACCCACACTTCAAATTTATAGGGAAAGTTGGGTGCATGCTAAAAGAGCCGTCACAAATGTATCACTTACCATGACATGGTATGAAGTACGAACAAGAAAGCCCCAAAACAATCAGGTCTTGCTGTGTAAATAAAACCATCCTAAGTTGAATGTGGATTTGGAGGAAGGGGTGGGAAAAGGGAGGAACAGGCAGCAGACATAAGAGAAACATGCGTGCTCTCTTAACGAGTCACAGCTTTATGAGTTTGTTTCTTTGGAAGCAAAATTCTTTCTTTAGATTGTTGCTGGGATTACTCAAGCAAGGAAAGACAAATTGTCAGTGAAAATAGTGGTTGAAGGCCAGACCCTTATTTCCTAATAATGGGAAAGCTCCCAGTCTTCAGACAAAACCTCTGTGACTTGGACCACCCTGATGCTAAATACCTAGAACCCTTATACATGCCACATGCCAATTTCTAGAGTTCCAGAACTCAACAGATCCAAGCAAAGAAGGCACTAAGGTCACTTTTCATAGACTTCTAATTGCCTGCTGGAAGACTCTTCTTGAGAGTAGAAACCTCATCTTCACATACTCAATACCTGCTGGACAGCTGACAAGCCGGATGAGAAAGTGATCAGTCTCAGGCTTCACCAATATATCTACCAGAACTTCAATCCTAGAGAAACTATATAATTTTTCTAATATGATGGCCCATTTGATATGCATATTTTTAGAAAATCTCTTTTGGAAAGCCCCTGACAGTCTCAGGAAAAACAAGACCAATAAAAAATGACCAAAAAAATCAGTACACATACTTTATAATCTAATGCAACAAAGAAAAATCACCCTACTCAATCATCTGCTTGATTCCTAATCAAGGGCTGGGGGTGTCCTTCTTTAAGAAATAAATGTATCACATGACTCTTTGTACTCATGCTTTCTAGAGCCAGCTCTAAGTGAGAGTGACCACTAATCAGAAGGTCTCACAGCCCCATAGCGAATGCGTCTGGAAGTAGACAAGAAACAGTAAAAGTGAGGTCACAGGTCAGCTGGAATGACTAGCTATCAACCACTCAAAACTGAACTGAAGCCTGGCGCTTACACACCAACACAGGTGAAAAGAGCCATCTTGCCTGAAAGATTTCCTTTCTGAGGTCTTGCTGCTGTTAATACCAATTGTCTATGGGTGTGAAGGCATTTCAGCTTCAGGGTCATCAAGACTTTGCACTACTTACCAGAAGTATACGCATGTCGAGAATAGTCTGCAAAATCCTTTGGCCACCACAGCCCTGCATTTCCCTAGTCAGCTGGGCAAACTCAGCCCACACAGAAGGCATCCATTTGACCTCCCTTTCCAGGGCAGTCAAATGGGAACTGAAAGTGAATCACCTTTGGTGTGGAGGTTTAGAGTGGCCTTTCTTTGACATCAGGTGCTAAGCTACACTGGCTCTGTTCTTCTTATATTTTACACTCTCTGATAGACATTAGAAAATTATCCTACAAGGGAAGTGATTAAATGACTTCCAGAGCAGAAAAGAGGTCGTTGAGGTGTCCAAGTGAGCATGTAAGACACCCAAGGAAATAATCTGGAATGTCCCATTGAAGAGTTCCTGCAACTATTGCCCAAGTATGCAACTTATGATTTTTGTTTTTCCCACACTGTGTATACATGACATGACATGCTTTATTTATTGGAGCTGATTTATCCACACTGCTTTATTGTTGACCAGTTTTTATTTCTTCCTTAACCTTATTAACCCTTGCTGGTATTTGACAGCTTAACACCCTCCATCACTCTGCAACAGTCACTCTGAGAACCGACGTGGAACTAATAGCAGCCTTTTTATTTCCAATCTTTGAGGTCACTAGCAGCTGCCCTAGCCTGAACCCTGTAAGATTTTTCTGTAGGTAGTTCTTTTTCAATGGGTCGTCTCCCTAATGTATCTCTACAGGTCTGTCTGGATATTTGAAATGAGATGTGATTCCTGCTCACTTCTGTCACCACCAACATACACCTCAGGATAGGAGGAATAATTTTTCCCTTTGGAAAAAAAAGCCCTGCACAATTCAAGTGAAACAACAACTGGTGATTTTCTTCTTGGGCATTTTATCACCTTTCAAGTTACATCTGAGGAGCATCCATTCGGGAACACGTTTGATTGTCTTGACAAAATACAACAGCGAGACAAAACTCACAAACTTCTATTACCTGA
Organism: Carlito syrichta; assembly: GCF_000164805.1. Lineage (NCBI taxonomy): Eukaryota > Metazoa > Chordata > Mammalia > Primates > Tarsiidae > Carlito > Carlito syrichta. The sequence goes on from NW_007234495.1 coordinate 719,549, forward strand.
TATAAGTGTGAATGAAATAGAGCATGGTGGGAGAGATTTCCTAGCTCCGTTTTTCAGCCTGGATTGATTAACTCTAATAAATTCAGGGAGGTGATTTCAGATGATGCCCGTCAAGCTGGATCTTATGGCCCAGTTGTTTATTATTTCACACTGCCCCGGGCTCAGTCTTTGACATTCACCACCCTAAAAGGTCATGAAGTCAAATTCTACAGCCAGATTTAGTAAGTATTTTGATGAGTAGGCTCCTGTGTTAATGAAGACTGGTTTTCTTCTAAATTAGACTTAGGGAAGAAAAATTCCAGGTGGAATACAAATATCCCCAAATCAGGAAATTCACGCTTTTAAATAGTAGGGTCAGTGTAAGAATATTTGAGACCACAGGAGAAGGAAGAGGATATAGAGAGAACCTAGTCAGCATGAACAAACCAAGCAAACATCAGAGTTAAAAACTGTAGGGGCCAAAATAACATCTCCCACTAGGACTGATGGGAAAACCTGAGCTGAAAAATATCCCCAAAGAGTCCTAGACTGGTCACCATTGCTCTTTTCATCCCCAAAATGTCACAGGCCTTGGTTCCCTAGCACAGGAACGACCTTGACGCTGAACTGCCTTACACAATACAAGCCAGAACCACACACCTTAGAAGTCATGCATGTTCTCAAACCAAACTTTTCTTTCCCTAAGCTAAGTGCAGCCCTAGATACTGACATTGACGACATCAGACCAGCAAATCGTTTTTAGAATTTCCACCTGGGAAGAACACGCCCGACAGACAAGCCAAGGGTTCGTGTCACTTTGTTTTCTAATCTTCCTTGTTCTGCTCCCTACCCTCCCTGTATCTCTAATTTAAAAGGAAAAACTAGGCATCTGCCTGCAGCACAAACAAATTCCCTCCTGGGGTGGGAGTATCTAACAAACCAAAAAGTGACAAGATAGAAGAGGTAGGATCTATTTCATTTGGTTGGGACCCTGCCTAATTTCCTTTAGCCCCACCCAGTTGGCTTTTCTGGCTTCAGGCATCTCTCTGGACCATGAGTGCATATTCTCACGGTTGTCCTGAACTCATCCGTCCCTCCCTCTGTTAGAAAACAGGAAGACGGGATGTCCAGCATGCCAGCAGGGGCACTACCACCATGTAGCCTGATTTTTTTCCCGAGTAAGAAATTCCTACTTGAGCACTGGATATTGTACTAATTTACACTGATTAACTTGAACACTTTTCAGAGAGGTATTAATCTGTGGTTTACCCAAGACCAGCCCCTCCTAGCTAGCCTCTACTCTTCCAAATCATTACTGCAACGTCCCTTCCTCAGGGAGCCTTCCCAGGCCATTGCTGGTTTCCAGACCAGGTTAGGCTGCCCTGACACAGCCACTCCTAGCACCTAGCTTAACACTCAGCGCTCAAAAATTACTTGCACACTACCTGTGCTTTTTAGACCTTAGAATCCAAAACAATCTAAGGGGAGCTTTTTGAAAATGCAGATTACCAGTTACCTGTCCCCAGAAATTCTGATTCTGGCTGAGGCTTGGGAATCTTCATTTGATCAGGTTATTCATCACAGGTGACCCTCAGATCACACTGTCCCAAAATGCCAGTTCTTTATCACAATCACCTCCCCACTTCTCAGCACTGTGCCAAGTATGTGACTGGCATCTGACAGACACTTCTTGGATTGAAACAAGGACATACAGATTCTAGTTCCTCTAGACCAAACTTTCCAGCACACACAACTGCTGCCCAGCAGGGTAGAGCACAGCCGACTCTTGAGCGGATCTCTACAGATCCTGAGTTATACAAAGTACACGCAAGGTTGGCATGCCCAGGGTTCCCCCAGCACATATGGAGCTTTCATTTACTCTCTCCTGGAAAAATGAACTTTAGCCCATTTCTTTTCCAAATAAAGCTTGCAAGGGAAAGAATGACATGGACTTGGCAAATAAGGGTTTCTATTATTAAAAGCAGGTTGAAGTTGGGGCTTTGTGCAACTGCTTCCTACTTTCTGAAGTGCCTCTATTTTAAGTGTGTAGATGGTGCTTGAAAAATCCCAGCAGGCTCTAGATGAGAGCGCATCCTCCTCATTAGCACTAATGGGAGCTGGACTCATGCACTAAAGGAAAAATACATCCTCTGGGTCAAACCTAGTGGGTGGCACGATGGAGCAGGAGGACTTGGGGTGGGACTAGGGGAGAGAAGATCATCCTTAATTTCATTCTATCCAGGAACTTAGTGACAAGGTGGAGAGGGGAAAACCAATTAATGTAGACTGGGCTAAGAAAATCTAAGATTCTAAAAGGACACCATCACCATCCCAAGCAATTACCATGGTCCCATATTGGAGGAAGAGATTGGGCTAGGGGTGTTTGAAATACATATTCACTCAGAAAATATTTATTTAACACATATAGGGCTGGCATGTGATGGTGAGCAAGAAGTATGAGGTACCTGCTCCCATGGGATTGCCATGCTACAGGAGTGGGTGGTGGGGTCATTCAATCAAGAAGGAAACAAGATATTCTACATGAATGCAGAGGCTGCATTTGTTTTGTTCACCACTGCATCCCCTGCACCAAGGACACATAGCATGGATTCAATAAATATCTGTTAAAGGATAATTCGAAGACGGGATGGCTGAATGGTTGGATGGAAGGGTGGAAGGAAAGAAAGGGGCTTCTCTGAGAAGGCAACATTTAAGCTAAAAAAGACAACAAAGAGCCAGCCGTGGATGTTCCGCAGGGAAAGTTCCAGAAAGAAGAAACAACAAATTCCCGAGGCATGAACAGGTTGGGCATTTCAAAAGGAGGCCAATGAGGCTGGAGTGTGGGGGAAGAGGTTCTGGGAATGAAATCGTAGGTGTTTATTTTGCACACAAAATGGAGGAATCAACCGCATGTGTTTCATAATCCTAAAATATGTATGAGACATTATTTTTTGCTAGATAAAGGTAATCCTTTATTATATAAACAGTTATATTGATAAGAAAAACCAGAAGATCCCTATAAAGAAATAATCAATGTGAATGAAATAGAGAAGTCACTAAAAAAGATGTAAATAATAAATGCACATATGGAAAAATGCCCACCCACACTCATAATTAGAGAAATATACACTTAGGTAAAGTCACAATTTTCATCTATTAAGTTAGGTAAAAGTAAATTTAATGATAGACACATAATGTCGGCAAAGATATAAAGTAACTGGTACTCTCACAAATAACCAATAGAATTGAGCACTGGGAACTCAAGTTGTTGGAAAACAATTTGATGTTCTGCATTGAGAGTCATGAAAATGTTTATAATGTCTGAAGAAGTAATTCTTCTTCTGAGATTTATCATAAGGCTTTCCAAGTATTTTCTGCAAAGCCCTAGGATTCTGAAGAGGTGCTTCAAGACCTCTGGCTGAAAGGGAAGAATGGGTAGGGTCTTAGGTATCCCACATGATAACCAGCACAGTTTTGTTTTAGATATTCAGCTTCTGTTTCACATTTACTTGAAAAATCTGTTCTGATGCCCATTAAAAAACAACAACAACAACAAAAAAAACTATCAGTTGGGCATGGTGGCTTATGCCCATAATCTTAGTACTCTGGGAGGCTGAGGTAGATGGATTGCTTGAGCCCAGGAGTTAAAGACCAGCCTGGGCAACATAGTGAGACCTTGTCTCTATAAAAAGTGAAAAAATTAGCCAGGTGTGGTGGCATGTGCCTGTAGTCCCAGCTTCTTGGGAGTCTGAGGCTGAAGGATTGCTTGAGCCCAGGAGGTCGAGGCTGCAGTGAGCCATGATTATGCCATTGCACTCTAACCTGGGTAACAAAGTGAGACCCCCCCCTGATTCAAAAAATAATAATAATAATAATTTTTTTTAATTTTAAACCCCAAACTCACTATCTTAGGAAATTATCCAAATTATAAAAATAGCTATAAATATGAATATGTTTATCACTATTATTTATAAATAATAGTGAAATTTTTAAAACCTCAATTTTCAATAATAAGAAGATAACTTATTAACCATTAAATATGCTCTATGGAAAGACATGAAAAAGCAAGCTTATACTAGAATTTACAAAGAACACAAAGTTATAGTTATATCATCATAACTTTTTCAGAATGTAAAAACTGCACATTCTGGAAAAAACGGAATTAAAAATGCAATATGATGAGCATGGATGAACTGTATGACTTGTCTTTCCTTTTTTCTTTTTTTTTCCAATTTTTTTGTAATGTAGTTAAATTACTTTTCTAACTTTTTTTAATGTTTAAAAATAACCCCTGATGGCCAGAGAATGGTGTATTGTTATTCATCTCTGCATCCCATCAAGCAGAGGAGCGACATAGAAGACATACTCCACAAATATTTGTTGAGTAAATAGATATATTTTTAATTAAAATCTATCATGAATAAAGCACTGGAGAGGGAGAGACTCCTTCCAGAGGGGCTAGGGGAAGCCTCCTGCAAAAGCCAGTGTCTGTATGGGGGTCCTTAAAGGATCAACAAGATCCAACCTGAGCAAGAGGTCAAGTGAGAAAGGCAGAAAGAACAAGGGGAACCAGAATTCAGAGATGGGCAAGTACTGAATGTGTCTGCATAAAAGATAGAAGTCTCGGTTGCAGAGGCATGAGGCATTTGGAGGATATTAAAGGAATATGAGGCTGAAAATGTGGCTCGAGCCCACAAGCCAAATAATTCAGAGAAAGAGGTATTTGTGGGCAACAGAGTAACAAGATCAGAACAGGGCTTTATGGAGACTAACATGGCTGTACCCTGCATCAAGGGCTGATCATGAGGCTGTGGCATATGGGACGTTAGAGCCCAGGGACCGACTGAGAGGTGAAGGTGAGATGGGGCCTACACAACTGTAGGAACTGCAGGAATGGATAGAAGAGGGCCACCAACTGAAAGAGACTCTGGAGAACAGGTCCAGACTAAGACATAATCTGTCCTAAAGAAGTCTGTACATTTGGGGAAAGCAGTACCTCCTTCTCACCTCCCCATCTCCACCAGGCTCTCTTTAATGCCCTTAATAGTCACATGCACATCCACCAGTGAAAGCCTCCTGGTTTCTAACATTTGGTTAGTAGCAGTTTCAAATGCTTCCTACACTATACAAAGTTTACCTTTGACTTCAGCGGGGGAAGTGAAGGGTGGAGCCAGGAGAGGGGGAGGAGGCAAACTCTGTGGCCCGGTCACTAGCATAACATCTCCAGTTCTAAAATAATGCATTCACTCCGAAGCCCAAATCCAAAGGTCGCCAATTCGCATAAAGCACCGGTGATTTAGAGCTCCCTCCTATACACAGTTCAGCAATGCAAGGAATGTCAAAATACATGGAAACCACAACACAGCAGGGCTCTCGCTGCGCTGCTGGCAGAAATCGCCGTTTCCCACACAGGCCCTAAATCTGACCCAGCGATGAAACTTCTAAAATTTGTAAAAATAGAACAGTTGGGAAATCTTGGCCACTTTTAGTTAAAATAAAAAACAAAGCCGCCATCTTTTGTGGGTGCAGTTGAAAACAGGCCATACTCCCTTCTTGAAGGAATCTTAATCGTAAAAACTAATCATGCTTTTCAAATGTCAAACTATATTTTCCTGGTTTATACATTCTAGGATACTCTGACATGTGCAGATTGTTTTTGGTATAACATCAAGAGGAGTCCCAAAATGTCCAGTCAAGACCAATGAGTACAACAAATACTGCTTTTTAATTTTCTGAAGAATAATGACAGCCAAGCTATCACTTATTTATGCATTAATCATGGACAAGATTCATCTCCTATCATCCTGAATTCTTAGTAAGCAACCCTGTGAGGATAGGTGCCATTATCTTCCCTGTACAAATTTAAGAAACAGAATAAGTTAATTTATTTGCCCAGGTATGAGTAGTAGCCAGAATTCAAACCCAGGACCATCTGATTTCAAAGACTTGGCTCTTCCCATCATATTTATTGCATAGGAAAGAATTTCCCTACTCCACTCAAAACAGTTATATTTAGAAATCAAGACATACCAATGGGTTCCTTGATCAGCTCTTAATTAGTTTTTGGACTGTTACATAAAGCTGCATAAAACAGAGTGATTATTTCTAACCACTTCAACAGATCTCTTATCTATATAGTATTAATCTTGAGCATGGGCAAATCTGGTACCTTATAGCAGAGCCCAGGTTAAATGATAGAATTCTATGGAAACAAAAACCACAGTCTGTCTCTCATCTTTCTTAAACCACTCCCTCCTCTTAAAGCATCTCACTAATATTTATTTTGGAATTGCCATGAACAGTATTATGACACTGGCTTCCTTAAAAATTTAACATTCATGATTAGCACTTGAAATGAGTATATCCAGAGAATGCATTTTGTTCAGTGCTTACAACCAAATTATCTCAAGAGGCTATCAAGAGCTCTCAAGTCATTTCGTTAACTATGCTCTCCATTAAACCCAGTGCCACACAGACAGAAGGGAGGGGAAGGAAAGCAAGCCTTAAAACATCACTTAAAAAAAAAATTCAAGTATTCTATTCTCTCTCTTTCCCTACCCTACCTTCTCCACCCTCTTACATCCGCCCCCACCCCAAACTAAATATAGAGACCAAACATCAAAACCTGAACTTGAAAATTTCCAAAGTGGTAATCAACAAATCACAGTAACACGGGACACAGAAACTGAACACGATGCTCAAATTCACACGAATAGTCACATAGAAGACGGGAAGTGGGGCACACCTGAGCATGCTTTAGGAAGTTCTGCACACATCTAGCCTGCTTTGCAACCATCTCTTCCTTCCACTCCACAGCACAGGAAAGGCAGACTCTCTGAGTATAACTCCAGAGCTCTGGCTTTTCCTTCCATGAATCGTAAGGTTAGATCCTGGATACAGAAATGTTAAATGATCAACAAACATAAAGTTAGCAGCACTGAACTCAAATGAATTTTTTTTTCCTTTCCCTTTCATTGAAGGGAGAGGGGAAAAAAAGCTTCACATGGCTTCCTTTCCTTGACCTACAACAAATTCCATTAAACTTCAAAAACAATGCTTTGAGATGCTGGAGGATGCAGACAGGAAACTGAAGAAAGACTTTACACAAAAGTTAAAAACGTATTTTTCGGAGGGAGGTAAGAAAGGGTTGGATCTTGACAGTGAAAGCTCATGGCAACTGAGAACATAATTAGACTTGAATGCCATGTAGTTGTGCCTGGGATGTATAGCACATCAAAACAGATTCACTGTTCAGTCAGAGTAACAGAAATGTGCTAATGCTACTGGCCGGTAAATAATTAATGACCTCCCCAAAGTTTACAAATGCATAAAGTGCCTGACAGATTAAATTCCATCATATTTTCAGGTTACTTGAAATTATGTTTTTTGGAATAAATATCAATTGTCTGTCCAGGATTGACTCCTTTTTAGGGTCAAAATGTCTTCATCCTACCCAACCAACCCCAACACCCCTCTGGATCCTGAGATACCTAATTTATGGGTGTTTAATGTAATAGAATAAGCCTTCCAAAAATGGTGCAATAAAAATGGACTTAGAGGTCATTGCCATTAGTAAGACTGTTATTATAAAATGTGTGTTTACAGTGAAAAACAGACTTCCATCCATATTTCACTGGTATCCATACAGTTTGTTTGGGGCCATTTTGAAATTTGACTCAAATGACTAAAATTCAACATCAAAAAATTGTTTCAAAGCAATACTCAGCAGTGATTTTATTGGGCTTATTTTGAAGAGCACTCAAACCATGTTTTTTTTTTTTAACTTGTTGGCCTCAAAATGTGAGAAGGGTTAATCTTGATTGCAAAATCAAGAAACAAAGATACAGGCCTATTGTGCAATAATCAGCCCACATTTCAATGAATAAGTAATATTTCTCACAAACCCAAGTTAGATAGTGGATTTATTTAACCTCTTGGGGTCAGGTAATAAATACTAAGTGAATTATTCAGCCCAATGGCTAATCAATACAATTCCATGATATATTTTTTGTGTTTCATAAAAGGTTGTACACTAAAGGCAGTGAGCAATTATGGAAATTGGGCCAGAGCGCCTCTCAATTCCTCTCCCGCTTGAAACCCCAGCAGGCCACCTTGACAGCAAATCGATTAGTGCTCCAGTGAAGCGGCTCAGTGACCCCTGACCTGCTTCCAGCGAGGCCTGACAGAGGAGAGAGTATTTTATATTTATTTTATTGAATTAACTCCATCTTGCCTGTACCAACGCTTTACACATATTAGGCAGCAAGCTACAAGCTACTTCATTGTCGTTGTTTTCCATTGCTCTTGCTAAGCAAGCCCCGCCCCTTGTCCTGCGGATTTCTTTGTCCTGGTTTTCCTTTCACTTTTGGCCTCAATATAAGATTTCAATCCACCCCCAAGACTCACGATGGAACTCCAGGCAATGAAAACCAAGAGTAAAGCATGTCTCCTTCTGCTCGGTGGTCCCTGACCACCTGGTCAGTTCAGGACAGCACCCTCTCCCCATTGTTTCTCTCATAGAGACAAAGACCACTCAATAAAGCCTGGCTCAATATGGTGTGCCTTGGAACATAAAATAAACCAGAAGCCATGAGTATTACCAGAAAACCAAAAATAAACCAGAAGCCATGAGTATTACCTATTCTTATGGCCTAAATATATTACTGACTCATTGATGTCGTCAGACAAGAGAGGACCAAGCCAGCTGAGCTTAGATCACTGCTTCATCAAGACGGCAATAAATACAAAGGCTCATCACTACCAATGACCAGAAGCTTATAAGAAAAGAAGAATTTCTATATTGCCAAAAATATTCACTTTTACTTTGGCTGTCTGGCACATCCTTAAAAACCACCAAAATAAGTGAAAAGGAAATGCCAGGAAGAAACCAAGAGGTTCAAGTCAGAAAATCCAGTTGGCAGCTCTAGGTATTAAATGATAACAAAGGTTAAGTTATCAGCAGAAATTTGACGTTAGAAATCATGGGACAGAAGGATCTGGGACCATATTTAAAGGAGGTAGTACAGGATAGTAGTCTCATACATAAACACTGAAGTCAAATCCCTGGACTCAAATCCTGGTTTATTTCCACAACTAGCAGCAGACCTTGTACCGTCACTTAACCTCTCAAGGAATCAGCCTTTCTCATCTCTGCTAGAAATGAGGGTCCTAGGGGACACCCCCACCTCCAGACTGGGTTGTCCAAAAACAACAAAGAGACTCAGAGATCAGTAGAGTGAAGCAGTTTTTTTTTTTAATAACGCTAGAACAGGTGTCCCTCAGATGAGCAGGCACACCAAAACAGTTTCAGCCAGAGTATTTAAGCCCTAAAATGCAAGTTCCTCCCCTGTTTCCCCACAGGCTGGGTACTTCCAGAGGTTATATCACTTCTCCAGATGTCGCCTACATGTCATATATGGATTGGTTTATATGGTTCGTTTATTTGCATGTCCTATTTGCTGACTGGCTTACAAGATTTTGCTTTAATTGGTTTCCATCAAAGTTTAAATGAAAAAGTCCACCAAAGTAAAAGCCTGCAAAAAAGAGAACAAGAAGTCGGAAATGACTCAGCAAAAAGCAGTTATGTATAGCTTGTGGCTTACTGGGAAAATAAATCATTTTTCTTACATCTCGACATAAGGATGATGACCATCATCCTGCATGTACTAGATAATGTTGGTGCCACCCTCATTCAGTCAGATCCCAAATTATTGCATATGGGTACACAAGAAATACTTTTCCATTCTCATTTTGCGAATGGGGAGACTAAGGAATGTGTCAAATCAAAATTTACCTTCCAAATGATTACCCTTTCCAGTTTTGTGCATACACAAAAATATTATGAAAACCACCCACTCCCCAAAATCTTCTTGAATTTAGAGGATCCTGCACTCTACCATTGAAGATTCAGTCCTTGGGTTGATCTCCCCACAGTTCTAAATGGATGTTCTCCTTCCTCCAGCCCTAGTGGTAGAGAATGCAAAACGATTTCATCCTATTCATATCCCCTTGCCCTAGTCAGGAGAGACTCAGTTCTTAGGGAGTTTAAGCCTCATGGGTGCAGAGTGCAGAATGGAGTTGATAATGCAGGAAAAAGGACAGAAGAAAGTAAGAAATCGGAAGAGAAGGATTCCAGAGTTGTGCTTCAACTACTCAAATATCTCATCAGGAATGGGTTGGCACTTCCAGATACCTTGCTTCTGCTAGGAAGTAAGCTTTTCTTCTGACACCCCCAAGCTTCCTTAGCAATGATGATCACTGTCACCAGCACATCTGCCTTATCAGCCATCCTCTGACCTCTTAGGAAAACAGGATTGGGGTCTAGGTCAATTTGCAAGGACTGCTTCTGCACAAAGGTCCTCACCTAGGCTCATGGGTGGTGCCAGCATGGTAGAAGAGGCTGGCTGCTGCAGCTATTTTTGAAGAACTCACCACAGTTCTTGAGGATACTGACAAGGAAGTGTCTTGATTTTGCTTCTCGTCCTTTCTTGTTCTTTGCTGACCCAGGATTCAAACTCCTTTCATTTCTCAGCAGTCCTCTCTCCCTTAACCTGTGGTCTACCACCACCATGGCAGATAGCAAAGCAGACTCACCATTCTCTTCCTTTGACCTACAGACTTTATTGCAAATGTCAAAAAGCCCTGGGAAGCAGTGGAGAGAAATGAGGAGGGAAACTCACCCTCCCCTCATCGTCCCCCCTTCCCCACTTTGTATTCAGGTAACAGACAAGATATTTTATACTTTTAGAGCCAATGAAAGTAACTTTTCATGTATATATTCTCCAGATAAGATTGACCTAGCTACTCTACCAAAGAGAAAAATCAAGACTTGGGAGTCAAAACAACTTAACTGAACTCTAATGCAGGGTGTCACTGGAATTTCAATAGAGAGGAGTTTACATATGATTATGATGGGGAGCATGAGGTGGACAGTGTTAATTTAGCATGTATGTTTATTTAAGAAGGCCAGGGAGAGGCTGATAGAGACCGTGAGGAGGAAGGTTAAGACCTCACCCCTAAGCCATCACATGGTAGTGCCTAATAATATTTGGACTGTTTGGGGTTGCTTGACCTACTAGCTAGACTATCAACAACACTTTCAAAGTTCCCCTTGATCTGGTGTCAGGACACCTAATTGCCTGTGGAAGTCTTAGACACTCCATCCTGACTCTTGCCAGGAGAGGGAATGGGATGGGATAGAAAGGGATACCGGTTCAGATGCCCACTAGCTATAGGACCTTGGACAAGTCGCCTCTTCCCTGGGTTCCCATCTACAAAATGGAGAGGCTATTTCCTTTCAGGATAAATATTATATGATTCAAAGTGGTCTGTTTATCAGAATGTGTGAGAAGCCTGAGATGGAATGTTTACTTCCTTTAGAAAATTGAAAGTTAACAGCCAAAAGAGGCTTTTTTTCCTCTGAAGAAATAAAAAAGAAATCCATTTACTCAATCCGCTAACCCCAAAACCAAAACAAAGAGAGCCTGCAGTATAAATGAGTCAGCCAAGAAGTCTACAAGCACTGGCTCAAGTCAGCCATGGTCCCTGAGTCTTTCTGCAAAATAGCACAGCAGATTCTTCCTGGTCCTACAAAAAAGAAAATCTGTCACACCTTTGTATAACTCTATGCATTAAACCATAAATTATTCTTCCCCTCTCTTCTACTTTCAGAATCTATACAAAAGTGATTATCTCAGTCGTTTTTCAATATTACTTTCATACTTGGAAAATGCATTTTCAAAAAGTTATTTATTTTTCACAGCATGTCAGGTTGTTATATTGTACTAGTTAAAATAAAACTACTATATAAACTTCTGTATACTTTGCATGCATTACATTTCCCTACAAATGCTGTGAAGCAGAATTTTCACAGGTCCTGAATATATGTGTTTTAAATATTACATTATCCTTTATTTTAGCACCATTCCGGAGTTTAAGAAGGAAAAAACAGGAAAGCCAGCTGCTAAAGTAACTTAGCTATTAAATAACTTTCTTATTTGAAGCTCCCCATTTCAGAAGAAAAATTATTTAAATATTAAAAGCGGTTTTACTATGAAACTTAAAACCAACACTTACTATCATTCCTTCTCAAGAGCCCTTGGAATAGCTAAAAATGTCCCTTTCGGATTTGATTCATGCTCACCTAAAAGCAAGACTTGGGCAGGGAGTAAAACATGTAAAAAATAAAATATCGAATGAGTACAACACAGAATTCTAATAATGAGACCCACAGACCCTTGATGTATATGGTTAGGTTTAAAATATTTCCTGGAGTGCCTCTAAAAGGTGACAACACCAAACAAAAGCTTTCCTTGAGACAATCCCAAATTTTAGGCCTAAAATTGTTTTCTACTCCAACATAATATTTACCATTCTCTAAAGCTCTGTGAATTTCTTTAAAATGCCACCTCATTTCAAGACTCCACAAAAGGACATGAATCCAGGTATTTTCATCAGCATTTGTATTTTTCACGGGGATCACCCACCCCCTTGCAGCTGTGGGTGAGGGGTGTTTGCCACTTGAAAATCAGCCCAAACAAAGCTGGCCCCTGCCTGTAGGCCTAAGGAAGATGCCTTATACTGGTACTGTACTGGGCTTAGAAAATGCTGCTCCCAGGCTCTTTCTGTGGCTGAGTGAGACACAGAAAGAGGAAACGCTTAAATATTTAATAAACGATTCTGCAAAGGCTTTTGAGCCCTGGCATGTAGAATTTGAAAGCACTATCTACTTTACATCCATTGAAGCCACCCCCAAAATGGCTATGATCCAGATTACCAGCCACTCAAAAAACTAGTTTTCTTTCCCTTTTCCTTCTTCTGAAGCTGAGTTGGCAGCAGTCTATCTTGAAATCATTCAGAATTGCTTTAATCTTTCATTTAAGTTTTGTCGCAAGTCACACGAATGTCCGAGCTTGGTGCCCTAGGGGTCACCAGGCGGCAAGTCCCCGAAAACAGGAAAAGCATCCTCAGAGGAATACAGAGAGTAAGACTGGAGAAAAGAAAGCAAAGATATTTTACATGTGTTTTTAACACAGCCAAATTTAACTAAAATGTGCTCCCTGGTAGTGCTTTTAACTAACAAGCAGGCAATATATTGCACTGTAAAATGTTTTATTTTAACACCTTACAGTTCTTAGTTCTGTGGCTGTTGCAGGTATAACCATTAAAAGCAACACAGACTATAAATCAGAATTCCATACCTTTTCACAGCATATGAATCTATTCTCCTGCTGGTAAGCACACAGCTTTCATTGATACCGATGGGGGTGACAGACACTTACACAGGGGAGAATAGACCACTCTATACATGTGAATTTATGCTTTTAGACAGGTGGCTGTATGTAGACAAGAGACACCAATAAACAGATTTTATTGTAGCTGTTTAAAAACAGATTCTGTGCTACATATCTACAGAGGAACAGTCATCTTTTTCAAAGGGAAATAAGAGAGGCAAACCCTTGGCAGAGTTATAATCCACAGTTCACTATTCCACAATTTGGTACCCAGCCTCACACACATCCGTGGTCATTTGATCTGAGCTTGACCAATCCCCAATGCCTTAATAAACTAATAACCTTTCTGATATTACACTTATGCTGAATCTAATTGCAATATCCCTCGTCCCTGTCACGAAAACATAGCAAACATTATATGGCATAAGACACGTGTTAACTTTTTAATGCTGTGTGCAATATACAGACCTACACAAACACAGGGTGCAGATTCTCAGAGGAGTAGGTGTCTCATGAGGCATAAATCTTTTAGATCACTGTTAAAGAGACTGATACACTGGCGTGAAGAGAATATACCTCTCATGTTTGAAAAATAAATAAATATAAAAATAGTCTGTGTCGCATACGGATTCTGTGTGGTTATTTTATATTTCACTCCTTTGAACGATATTTGCTCTGATTTTCTTTCTACATTTTAGTCACTTCCAAAAAAGGAACCCAGGAATAATGCAAGTGACAAAAACAGATGTACAAAATATTTTTTTAAAGCAGCCTACATTTCCATAATTTATAATAGATATTCACACCTGCTCGGGGAGGTTGACACTCAGCATATGCATCTAGCTGTATGTGATGAACAGAGAGCTTTTACCAGATAAAATATCTATTTCCAGAGAAATCCATAAACTAAAAACAGACCAGCTCCCATCTTTAGCTTCTTCCTGTACTTCATTTTAAAGACAGTTTCCTGGAAGATATTGGAAGAGTCAGTTCACTTTTATTTACTGTACCAAATATTGCTTATGATTGACATTGTCGTGCCCATGTGCTACAGAGACTTAAAGGCCACAGCAATATTTAACTACTCACTTCTGCTTGCATGGTTGTGGTAGAGGGAACCACAGAATACTGATCTATCCAAAAGAGAAAAAAATTAGAGAGAGTGGCACAGTGGAATTTATGAATGAGAGTGCTTTGGCTGCAAAGCATTCCCATTATAGCCCTCAGCCACCACAAAACTGCTGTGTAATTGGAAGAGAACTTTTTCCCATGCAAAGGAGCTTGCTGTCGCCGCCAAGCCATCAGAGACAGCACATTGGCATTAAGGGATGCACACCTGCAGGCAGTCTCTCTCACTCTCTCACGCACTGGGATCCTGGCCCCGTCTGCATCCTCTACTCACAAAGGGACCTGGATCTGAGAAGACCACAGATCACAGAGGCACAGGCTGAGGGATTGTCAAGCCTGGAGGTCATTTCATCCATTCAGTTTGGAGGTGAGGAACTGAAACCCAGAAAAACAAAATAAACAAGCCTCAGGTACACAGCCCATCAAAGGCAAAGCCGGGGCAGAAGCCAGCCTCCTCCCACATCCCAGCCCGGTGCCGCTGCTCTTCCATATGTCCAAAAGCTGACCCTATTTCAGCGTTTATTTACCTAAAACTATGACCAACCAGTTCAAATATTATCCTAAATGTCATTCTGGCTGAGAAACAATCAACTTCCTCCAAATCAGTTTAGACATATTACTGTTTTCCCAAAGGAAAAAAAAACATTTTTTCTTTGTGTGTATGTATGTGTGTGTATGTTTGTTTTTTGGTTCCCCATCAACAAAAACTATATTGAAGCTTAAAATAATTACCTTCTTTTTGGTTTACTTAAAAAAAATTCAACTTCTAAACAGAATTGTACCACAGATCTCAAGTTTATTAATATTGTAAATTGTTAAATGTCTAAGTTCCTAAGTTCCGCAGAGGGTTCACAAGTTTGGATGAGTATAGAATAAGTGTTACATATATTTTATTTTTATTTTTATTTATCAAATATTCATATGTCATGACAGGAAGCTACTAGGTAGGAAAGGCCTGTTTAAAAAAAAACTCTCTGGAAAGGATAAGGCCTGATTTACATGACTTATGTTTTATCATATTTACTTTATTTCATTTTTTTCAGCAACAGGGTCTCACTCTGTCGCCCAGGTTGAAGTACGATGGCATGAACATACTTCACTGCAGCCTCAAACTCCTGGGCTCAAGTGACCTCCCTGCCTCGGCCTCCTGAGTGGTTGGGACTACAGAGCACCACACGGAAATAATTTTTTTTTAAAAATTGGTAGAGGCGGGGTCTTGCTATGTTGCCCAGGTTTGTCTCAAGCTCCTGGCCTCAAGTGACCCTCCTGTTTCAACCTTCCAAAGTGCTAGGATTACAGGCATGAGCCACCATGTCCAACCATATTTTTATGATAGATAAAATAATAATAGTAGCTTATATTCATTAAGCACCTACTATCTATTGAATCAAGCACTTAAAGAATGTATTGTTTCTACAATACAAAGCAAAATTTTCCTACTTTGCAAGATTAAAAGCCCTAAGTTTCAAGATGAAGTTACATAAGGTCCTATGGCTAGTTAGTAGCACTGGAGGTTTGGAACTCTTGAACATCTGATTCCAGCATCTATGCTATTTCTACTCTGCCACACTGGACTCTGTGGAAAATGCAGGCATACGGGATCTGTTCTCAGTTTGATCATCATTTCCTTGGGGGCACATTTCCAGAGGCCTCAGTAGGCCAGCTCTTCTACCTGTTATAAGCACTCCTATCAGCCTCCCACAGTACCTAACACAATTGTAATTTCACCTTTACTTATGTGATTCTTTGAATGATCGCCTCTCCCCTGTAAAGCCTATGCAAAGTCTACAATAGTCATTGCTTGGCACATACTAGGTGTTCACTGAATGAATCTGAGCCACTGCTTCAAACTTATGAGTAATTCGGCCCAAAATATATAGCCAGAAGAACCCAAATAGTCATCACTGTCTTATCATTCTAGCCAGGTCCGATAACAACCACAATTTAGACTCAAATTATGCCTTTCATTTAAACATCTCAAAGCAAGATAAAAATAAACAGCTGGAAATAGCTAGCAAAAAGAGAGAGCGAGAGAGACCAAAATAAGTTTAGGATCCTGCCAAGGTCTTAATAGTAGCAACAAAACCATAAATGTCTCACAGCACTGCATACATCATGAGAGCTTGCAGATGGAAGTGGTATCAGTATCCATTCTCTGTTTCTGCTTTGGTTCACCAAGACACTACTCCAGAAAAAGGTGCTGTGATTTATTCTGCATTCTATCATTCTGAATCTTCTATTACCTGGCACTTGTGCAGTCACAGTACAATGATAAATGATAGTCATAATTATGACCCTAATTCACAGCAAGTCACCAAGGTATCCTCTGAATCAAAGAAAAATGTCATTAGGTGAGAAGTTTTTTGCAAAAAGAGACCACTTTATACAATTCCCCAGGGACCTTCTACAACATCTAATTGTTGAGTAAAACTATATTGATCATAACTGTGTTATTATACCTGAAAATGATATCCTATGTATGCCATATGAGAAATTGCCTATGAACCAGAATGTGTAACTACATAGAATACCCATTCATGTTTGTTAAGAGGAATTTAATTCATCCAACGTAGAAAGTGATGAAAATCTTAGTGGAAGATATCTGGACCCAAACTCTTATTTTCCAATCAGCAAGATACAGAATTGAGAACACTGGACTTTCGAAGAGCCCTAAGTTAATGCTGGTGTTGTGTGGTTGTTGCTATTATTGTCGTTTTAATCTACTAGAAACTGCTATCTGGATATTTAAATTTTGATATAATCAAACAAATCATAACTACAAAGAAAAGTTTGGTCTGTTTCACAAGAGAATCGTAGCTGGCATGCAGGAGAGGAAGAAGTTAACAGAACTCACCCAGACTCAGGACAAATTAAAAAGTCATTGCATATTTAACATAGAAACTAATCATTCCCTTCCTTTCCCAGTTGAGGTCATGTGGGAGAAAATACACGTGAATTTGTACATTGCCACGGAATATTTACATAATATATGTAAAGCAAAATTCTATTCTTCTAGAGTATGGGTCTCTGAGATTTTTGTCTGTGAGTCAAATAAGTAGCCTATTACTCACTTTTAGTTATTTATTCAATAAAACTCAGTGTTAGCTAAGCAGTATAAGAAGCATAGTTATTGTGAAAATATGTCTTTATCTCATCTACACCATATCTCCTTTCTCTCATTCATTTGTATTTACATATTTCTAAACTTCTTAAGGATCATAAGGGAATTAATTTCTATAAACAAAACCATAGGGGGAAAAAAAGTCCTCAATGTACCAGAACTAGAAACAAAGACTCAAAAGAAGGGCAAAATCTTAAATAACCTTAAGACCTTACCAAATACATTTAATTCTTTGAATAACTATATAAATATTTGAGTGTCTTTTATTTATGTTTTCCTCCTTTTACTATAAAGTAAGATTGGCTTTATAAAGTAGTCCTTTAAAAAAAAAAAAGCTGTGGTTTATTATTTAACTTCCGAAAATCCAACATCAAAGATTAGATTTCTGGCATTCAAGACCAGATCATTTGTAATTTCTTTTTTATTATTTTTAAAAATTTTTATGTGGCGAAGAGTCAGAGATCTCAAGAATTCTTATCTAGAGGCCTCTCTTGGCCAAGCTGAGTTGATGGGAATGACCCTTTTTGCCAAAACCCAAAAGAGGATCTACACACAGGCCCTCCTTCCCCTTCATTTCTCCTCCCCACTCCATATGCCCCCATTATGAGCCAAAATGAAAATATTTTTACTTTTTTCTCCTTGTATTTAAAGAAAGAAAAAAAGGAATCTTTGCTGTATTGAACGTGTAAGGCTACAATTCATAAAGAAATGATCTGAAACACCCAAATTTATTTAACAAACCCACAATGTTTATTTAGGACTGGAGTGAGAGGTGCTTCTTATTTGCATATGCTATCCTGTGAATTTACTACATGCATAATTTTTAGGTATTTAATGAGTGATTCAAACAGAAATGGAATTAGGTAGCAGACAATGACAGTAATGAAACTCAGGGACAATGAAATAGGATGCAAGTCCAAAGCTGTTTGGCTAAATCAAATTGTGTATCCTACAATCCAATTTCTATTGAAACTGCAGCAGCTTGAGATAAAGTTGTCATAAAGTCTTATCAAGATTAGTCAAGATAACATGAACATTAAGAAGCCACATTTAGATCGTTTCAATGCTCCCATCTTCCCACCACTAAAAGGAGTGGATGAGAAAATGACCCAGACAGTTCGCCTTGATTCTTTTCTCCCTCACCTCCCTATAACTAATCTGACCTTTGTTCCCTGCCCACCCCCTTCCATCCGTGCCACTCATACTGGCCAAGACTTCGTTATCTCTGGGCTATTACCATCCCAGCAACTCCCAACTTGGTCCCTCTCTCTCCGGGCTCTGTTCCCTACAGCTCTCCTTATATCCCTCCAAGTCCAACTCAAACAATCCTTCTCTCCTAGCTTGCCCTGATCCTCATACAAGATAAATCAGTCCCTCACGTGGGTGCCACTAGCACTGTCCCAGCATCTAGTGGTCATATTGGTTAACTCTCTGTTTGCATACGTTTTACTTCTCAGTGCACAGATCCTTGAGGAAATGCCAGTTTCATTAGCACGTGCACAACAGCGTCTCCCACAGAAATCTTGTTGAATTGAACCCATTACCTTTACTAGGGAATTTAGCCACTCCCTTAATTGTGTCAGTATGTACATAATGACATAAATCCTGCTTATTAAAACATGCTTCTCTAGCACAAGTTTTAAGCACCATTGTCCTCAGTAGATTGGTAGATTGGCCCAAGTGGGCCAAAGTATGATTTCAAAATTCCTGTCTCAAAGAACGCATTAAGTACGACAGACAGTATAACAGGGCTGGAGAGTCAAGCTACTAGTGAGCTTCTTTCTTTTTTAAAATAAATGCTCACTGACTTGCACATTTCATTACAGATTGATGATTCAAAGCCTAGTAAGACATGGTCTCTAGCCTCCAGAAAACTGGAGGCAAAGACTCAATATTGAAGGTAAATGTTTGATAGGAATCATGACTGACAGGTTCAATGGTGTTCTAGTAGAGTGGGTGGAGGGAGCCCTGCTTTGTAGCGTTCACCCATTTCTGTGGTGTAAATACTTCCACCACGAATGATTTCAAGCTGCCAATGTGGTATCACTGAACAGGGTTGGAAAAAGATTCCCTCTCAACTGGTTCTCATGACCGCTCCAGCACCCCACTGGACAGGATTCATACCTGTCACAGCCACAAGCTAAATCCCCTTTCATCCAATAATTCACTCCATAGATATTTATTGAGTACTGAGTATGTGGCACGGGGCTGTTCAGTAAGAATAAAACAGTGAACTGCATGAAGGTTACAGAATCCTATGCTGAGAACTGACCAACCTCGGGAGGCCAGTGAAAGTGCCTTTGACAACTAAAGGGAAGGGAACTAGCATCTGATGGATGGATTGAACTTACCAACGAGAGGAAGAAGCGTCCCTGACAGGAGCAATGGGAATAGCATATGAGTAAGGAATCTGGCCTTTATCCTAAGAACAGTAAGCTAAGAACAAAGCCACTGATGGGTTTTAAGCAAGGGAGTGGTATGATTAGATATGAATCCTGAAAAGTCTAACTCTGGTTCCTGTGTGAACAGAATGGTTTCTAGAGAGGCCCAAAACATTCAGAGACACCAGTCTGGAGTTAAGGTAGGAGTTGGGTGATGGAAGTGGGAATGCTGCAAAGGGGACTGAGTTGAGATATCTAGTATGGAGATGAGGGAGGGAGCCAGCAGCAAGGACAATTCCTAGGTTTCTGCAGCTGAAGAAACAGAGACATCCATTAAGAATAGGAGAAAGATGAGTGCATGTTTGGACACTAAGTTCATCAACATGGATTTTTATGCCCCCCGTTGTATAAAAATGACTCCCCACAAAAGAACACTCATTTGTCTTTTCATCCCTCTAAGGCCCTTCACTCACTGGCCCCAAATCTTTTCTACCAGTTGTCACATACCCCATGGACTGCTATCTCCTTCCCTCAGCAGTGTTGCCATTCTAAAACTTTTATAAACTCAAGGAATCCTATCTGCATTTTTTCCTTCAAATCCTCCATTGAAATCTGCTTTCTGATCCTTGCTTCTTGGAAGGGCAAATGCTCGACAGCAAACAGAGCTGCCCACCCCAGAACTGTTTGCATTTCAGCCTGAAGACATGAACCTCAGATCAAGTCTCATTCATCTTTGCATCACCTGGACCTGTCAGGAGACAAGTTCCATATTTTCCATATGTTATGCCCTATTTTCCAAAGCAGAATCACAACACCTGGTGTGACAGCATGAATGCTCTTAGAGGAAGACAGACTGGTCTCCAGACATACAGTGAGCAGTCATCCAACATTTGTTGTATATGAATTTGTGCACTCCTTGATGGACTCAGCAAAGAATCACTGGATGCCTACTATACCCAAGCACACAATAGGTACTCAATAAAGATCCAAGGATGAACTCTTAGGCTTCCCTCCCACAGGAACTTCAGACTCAGCTTCTATAACACCTTCCTCACATCCCTGGGGACCATCTCTGATTTTAACCACATAGTTCACCCTGACTTCCTCCCGCTACAAGAAGACTTTCTCCCATGTCATGCCAACTCTCAAGGAGATGCCTAGCCTGCACACAAGCACCTTGGGATAGCCTTCAGTTGATGGGGATCAGGAGCCAGGAGACAAATGATTCAGCCTTTTATACTTCAGGAACATAGTTCCAAGAGGTACATTTTCCTCTGCCCCTTGGGAGACTCCAACAGGATCAAGCACCTAGAGTCACAGCAGTGATAACACATCGCTGCCTTGGATTTTCTTCCTTAAGCTCTCACCGTCCTCTCTCCCTCACTCCCTGCTTCCTAGGATCATGCCCACGTAAACTGCCTGCATCCAAATCATTGCCGAAGGTCTAACTTCTAGAGAATTGCAAACTAAGAGAGCTTCTGGTCAAAACCAGCCCTTTCAGGACCCACACGATACCCTCTCACTCCGGCTAATGAATTCTGCACTGAAAACTGGCTGAGGGTCATTCAGCAACTTTTTAGTTCTGCTGTTCTCTGAGGACATTTGTGGAATGTTGTTGTGAAAATAGTATACAGTAAGTGCTAAATACATGTCTTCTGAACTAAATCCAGGTAAAAATCCATCTTCTTCACAGGTAGTAAAAAACAGGCTTCTCAAATTACTTGTTTTGCCACATCATTCCCTTGTGTTCTTTGGAGTTGGATTTGGCTTCTTTTTTCAACTTTAGTACAGCATGTTAGAATGCATTTATCAATATATTAAATGCTATTTAAACTTCCTAAAATGATCCCAGAAAAGTAAAGGAAAAAAAAAAAAACTTCTGATTTAAAGTTAAACATACTCAGCTATCCATTAGCATGACAAAGTCTGCATTTTATTTAGACATTGCCATTAATAATGAAATGATGTATGATTTCCACTCCTGCAGCTCTTCCTTCCTCGCACAATCAATTATACATTTAAGAAAATACTTAGTGGATAGAAAGCTTCTCTAATTAAGCATCACTTGAGGGAGCTTGTGGGATTCTTAATACTAGAAAAGATCTCTCAGATATGTAGGATGGTGGAAGGAAAAAAATTCACTCAAAATGTTGGAGTCTTGATGAGACAAACATAAACTTTCTTGCATTCTGCACCACGAAATAAGAAAATAACTCACACACGTTTTTTAAGCCAATAAAGACCTTGAGGTAAACTAACTATTCTACAAAGCATAAACTTTCTCCCTTCTCTTTGTTCCAGCTAAGAAACCAGGACTAAAATGAAATTTGATATTTTGGGTGAGACTCCGTCCCAGAATTGCTGTTCCTTAGACAATCAGTCTTCTCTGTCAAAAATCGTTGAGGAGTCAAGATAGTTGGTTTTTGAGAATTCTGGAAATTGTCCAAAAGTTCGAATCAAAACAGAAATTGCTGGCATAAGATTTCCCAGAAGGCAAAACGAGGATGGCTATCCTCACTAAAATTATTACATATCACATCCTGTGGTGGGGAGGGCTGCTTATCTGGGGATACTCTCCAGTATGATTTTGCATCCTGGTTGTCCTGCAAAACTAACTCCCTCCGACACAGCACAGCAAATTCATTCAAATTGGTGGGTCCTGACGCTTTCTCTTTCTCTCCCTCTAGAGGCAGAAAATGCACTAAATAAGGTTTAATTTCAAGGCATTAAAAATAAAACCAGGGATAAGCCACTCTGACAGGAATAGAAAGCAGGCCTTGGAAGAAGGCAAGGAATGTGTCAAGAAAGTGGAAAAAGGAGATACAAGGGACAGAGGGGTACAGAAGGAGACAGTGTGGGGAAGGGTGGACAAACGAGGTCCTCTCTCTGTCTCTCTCTCTCTCTCTCTCCATATCTCCGTCTCTGCCCCTGTGTCTATGGCTCTGTACCCCTCTCTCCCTCTTTCTTCCTCTTGTTCTCTCTCCTACCTTCCAGCCCCGCAAGTTCCCCGTACGGGACCATTAATCCTCCTACCTGGGACCAGTCTCCCTTCCTGCCCAGATGGCCCTGCCTACAACAGGAGAGGTCAGTAAGCCCCCAGAACGGCCTCTGCAGGTAATGTGAGTGTGACGGCCACATCACCAGAGAAGGCAGACATGCCCCTCACTTTTGTGGCTTGGCCCTCAGAGTCTCAGACACAGCTCTCTGACCCTTGGTCGACTGCACTAGGGCACCAGTGACTTTCTCCACCAATGCCACAAGCATGTTTTTAACAAACTTGTACACGAACTAACTATTCCAATGAGGGACTGACTCCATTCCTCCTGCCTCTGTCTTCCTGCCAGGCAGGGAGGCCCTGGGTCAGCCAGGAGCCCTCCTTCCCGGCCAGAACCGAGAAGCCTCAGAAGCAAACTCAGAAACCCAGCGGAAGCAAGAAGTCGCTCTAGGGAGGGAGTAGGGGGACAAAGCTGGGTGCCTGTGCTCTTTTTAATTCCACATTCTGGCTAAAAGAAAACCTCAGGTCTGACTTTAGAGCCTTTGACACATAATTGGTAGCCAATTTTCCTAAGTGGTGAGTCAATTTTCTGCTTGTGAAATGTAACTTTACCCTGGTGAACACCAGGCCCCAGGGTTTTCAATGTGGCTTAACAGCAATTATATGAATGTTAGGAAGGGGGGAAGTGTTAAAGTCCCTACATTTACATTTTTTCATGTTTTTACCTCTTAAAGGGATAGGAGACGTCTCCTAACCAACTAACCCATGAAAAACTCACCCAAAGACAGACACAGGATATCCTGAGAAAGAAAACCATTTTGAAGCCACGCCACAAAGGGCACATTTGTAAAAATTCTCTCGAATATTCAGACAAGCCATGAGATGCCTCGGGGAGGGCATAACATTTAGGGGTCAGGGCATCCTTTGCCTGGCTCCCCTCAGGCTATTTTCTTTGCTCCCCCCCACACACCCCCTTCCCTTCCCTTCCTGGCCCCCCAAACCAGTCCCGCCGCCCCTGCCCCGTGGGGTGGGCGCTGGGCCCTGCCAGGCCGCCCTCCCCACCCCCAGCCACCCCCACTCCCCAGGCGGCCGACGGCTCCCGCTCCACATGTGCGACTCGTGTTTCTGCTTTCACTGGCGACAAACTGGAGCCGGGGCCTTTCCGCTTAGGAGGAACTCGCTACGTGTCGCTAACAACAACACAAACACCGCCGGCCCGCTTGGTGCTCTGCTGCCCACAGTGCGCTGGGCACCAGGGCTGGATTTATAGCAAGGAGCCCCGACTGTAAGAAGTAATTCATGAGTCCCCACAATGCCACTACTGAGAGGCGTCGGGTGGGAGGGGAGAAACGGGGTGTTCCCGCTCCCAGGGCCTCCGTCCCGGCGGATCCCGCCTTACTGTTGTGCACAATCACATCTGCAGCCAGCACATGCGATGTGACCTCCTTCATCTTGCTGGAATTTTTTTTTGCTTTATCATAATTTGTTAAAAACCCAACAGGTCTTTTCACCACTAAGAGTTGCAACAGAAAAGTCATCTGATATACATATGGATACACAAACATACAGGGCACACACATACACAGGCTCATAAAACACATGCAAAAAATTGTATATAATTCTTATGGACTCTTCTGAAAGATTTAGTATGTTTGTTTCAGAAAGACATTATAATGTTAATAAACCAAACCTTATTTGGGAAGCACTGACCACGAATGCAGTTTTGGAAGGATGCGAAAGTTAGCAAAATAACTGGTGTTAAAAAGCGTTCACAGAGAAACAATATGCGATTTAAGAATTCCACCAAAAAAGAAATCGTATGTCACATAGGCATATGTTTACTGCTTCACAACCCCAGAAAAGCTCCTGCTCAAAGCAAAGAAGAAAATGTTGTCCGTTAAAACTACCACTGAGACTATCAGACTCAGTTCCAAAAGATACAGAAAAAAATCCACAGCAAAAATACACATGAAACTTTGTACCAGGTTACCAGGTTCTGTATTAAAAATGGGCTTGTCAGGTCTCATGAACACCTCCCCCCAAGCCTGGTCTGTGGTTACAGCCCTGAGCAAATCATTTTGGGGTTTCTCTAAATCTGAGTCACAGCCTGTCAAGATGATCCTTTGCAACACCAGCCCTTTCCAATCCCACACCTTTGTTTTTTAGCCCTCACTCTCAGACCAATTGTCTTCAAGTTCCTGCCTAGGTCAGCCATTCCAAGCTGGAATTAAGAGACAGGCGAATCCTTTACCCTGAGAATTTGGAGCTGCAGCCCTTCAGCAGAGGCCTGGGGAGGGATAATTGTTTTAGTGATGCCGGCTGCCTCCTCAGAGGTCTGTGAGGCCCTGCTGAGCAAGGCTGCTTACCTTTGGCAGTAACCCAGGGCAGGTTCAGGAAACGGTTCCGTGTTCCTGCCCTTAGCTTTGTGTCAATGAAGCCTGGCACATCTTTTTGTGGTTGTAATTTAAATGAGACAACCAACTGCACAGCTGTCTCGGTCAAATTATGCAGGGCCATGTGGCCTTTCTTCCATCTTTAAAAAGTCCGGGGCACCTCTGACCATGTTTGAGGGAAGCCCAGGGGAGCAATGACCAACAAAAGGAATAGCGATTACGCCAGCAAAGGATGGAAATTTGCCTAAATGAATATATTAAAGGCTGCACTTAGAAAATGGAAATATTAGTTTTTAAATAGAGGCAGAAGAGTGTCATGATGAAGACCCTGATCTTTGGGGTCAGACAAGCAGGGTTGGCTTCCCAGCTCCACCATTTAATAGTATGTTGACCTTGGGCAAGTTATTTAACCTCCCAGAGCCCCAGTTTCCTCATCTGTAAAATGGGGGAAATAAGAATATTCACCATATAAGACTGCTGTAAGAATTAAAAGAGACAATACTTAGCAAATCCATGGCTTAACAAATGTTAACTATTATCACTGTCACCAACAGAAATTACAGTAATTACAATAATACATACAGCATGCAAATACCAATGCCAATCTCTATGCCACACCAGTCATCTGTAACCAGGAAAAAACTAATTTTACCCTGCTTCTAGCCCCTTATTTTACATATTAGGGAACTACATCCTTGCCAAGCTCTGGGTAAAACTAATGTGACTGAAGTTTCTATAATCCACACTTTATTTATTTTGTTGATCAGGCATTGAGTGCTTTAATATCTCTCTCTCAATCTCTCTCTCTCTCTCCCCCCCTCAATCTCTATCTCTCTCTCACACACACACACACACACACACACACACACACACACACACACAAACACCCCAGACACAGGAATGTGAGTATGAGCATCTGTGTGGATGCATACTGCACCAACACAAGCCGGCAGATATGCAAACATAAAATGAGTACATGCACCCCAGAATAAAAGGAACATAATGATGTACTTTATTTTGACAACTCTATTCGATGATACTCAATTACACATTGCATGGCAAAAATAAACTCTTTAAAATACTGAAAGCACAACCCATTGTATCTTTGCTCCTAAGGGCCCTTTAAAAGCTGAGGTTAAATTACAATCAGATGGCAAGAGGATAAGGACCTCGCCTTGGGGCACTTCCTTGGGATAAATGGCCAGGTCCTGTCCACGTTGGAAGGGGTTGCTGGCCCATAGCACCATGGGGCCAGTGACCCCTTGCTGGTCATTAATCGTTCCTGAATTCCCTGGAACCAAGGTCATTATTGCTAATATAAACTTAAATAAAAATTCCAGAGACATATGGATTTCTTTTAATAGTCTTATTTCTTTGGGTTTTTATAGGGCATTTCCATAGAATTAATGTTCTATACATTAGCTCTGTAGTTGGTTTGTCTTAACACTTGATCCTGCTTAAAGTAAAGATTTATTGGACTTAAATAAGAAATGAAAGAAAGCAAACAAAAAACAGGAAATCCTGAAGGGAGCTATTCTGTACCTGGAATTCTCAAAAAATCATTATCCATGGGACTTACAATTTTGTTTCTTTGGAAATCTGTCAGAATATTATAATGTTTATATGTAAGGGCTGGAGAACATAAAATTTAAAGAATATATAAAGAGGGATCTTATTCCCATCCTGGATACAGTTTTCTTTCTCAGTCCTGCATCTCTGCACACAGCAAAAAAAAAAAGTTTTTGAGATTTTGTGAAATTCTGATTTCTTTAATCTTAAAGGTTATACTCTATTGTGACACACAAGCAGAGCATATGATTTAATAGCTCTGTTCTAAAAATACTCAGAGTTATTTGGACTTAAATGTAAGTATCCACCTCAAACATACAGACACAAAGTACAGATATGCTGACCACCAAAAAATTATTTAATAAGCACAAAATATGTGAAACTCAGAGTTCATCCCCCATCTATCAGCATTTAGGCTACTTCCTCTGGAAGACATGTCTAAACCAGATCTGGTTAGATAACTCCAAGATACTACCCCTTTTGGGGTTACTGTCTCACGTAGATAAACGTGTTGGTCCACGTGCCTCACATTTTACAAGCCTACAATTTTCTTTTTACTAGATCCCTTCCCCATCTTGCCCAAGCTATGCTACCAATAAATTTAAATATACTGGTTAAATTAGCCTTGCAAGGTACATCATCTAATGATCTCACCCAACAGCCCCCTACCTTAAGTAAGGTAGCTCTTAGCAATGAATGTAGTCTGTGCTTACTGCCTTTTCTTCTTATCACCTACATGATTCCTTGGACGAAGTAATGAAGAAGTGAAAGTTCATTGCAAATATTGTTGGTTGTCTAGTTCTGTGAGGTTCTATGTGTCTTATCTACATGCTGCTTGTGCAAATGTTTAATAATAGGTTACTGTCCCAAGTTAGATACAAGAGGTGACCAGATTTACAGTAGAGAGGATTGAAGTCACTGAGAGATGGAACCGTAAAAATCCTAGGTGTCGACTTCTCTCATTGTACAAATGGGAAAGCTGAAACCCAGAGAAGTTAAGAGACTTGCCAGGCTCACATATCTGCATAACAGCAGAGGCAGTATTAAAAACCAGGTCTCCTGTGTCTTAGTTCAGCATTCTATACCAGGTTGCTTCTCATTTCATTATGAATGAAAAATTCAACATCCAAATGAGCAATGTGACTTGTTAGGCCTACAACAGAACCAAAGCATGCTTGCTCCTTAACAGAATAACATTCCAAAATTTAGGTTCATAATGGGAAGTAACAGTACCTGGAAGATTGAACAATAGCACACAGTAGGGCATTAAGCTACACTGAATCTGATGAGTAATGAATTACTTTAACTTCACCTGTTGGAGGTAGGACCATGGCCTGGCAATGGTCAGGTAATGGCAAGAGAAAGGTGAATGACTCAATGGATTTGGTGGCAATTTGGAAAAGAGAGAGGGATTCTACACCAAATGCAATTTCCTTAATAGGTAAGTAACCTGGCCGGGCGCAGTGGCTCACACATATAATCCCAGCATTTTGGGAGGCCAAGGTGAGATGAGGACTGCCTGAGCCCATGGGTTTGAGACCAATCTAGGCAACTTGGGGAGACCTCATTGCTACAATAAATCAAGAAAAATTAGCTGGGTGTGATGGCGCATGCCTGTAGTTCCAGCTACTTGTAAGGCTGAGGCGAAAGGATCACCTGAGCACAGCAGGTCCAGGCTGTGGTATCCGTGAGCATGCCACTGTACTCCAGCCTGGTGACAGAGTGAGACTCTGACTAAAAAAAAAAAAGTATCTTGAAAGTGCCACAAAGTATCTCTGGGGTGGTCCCCAATCCAGGATAGGGGCTATAACATATTTTATGTAGTAGATGCTTCATGAACATCTCTTGAAGAAATCAACATGCTTGTTCTTTTGTTTCTCCTATTTGAGGTCAAGAAACTTAATAGCTGCTTGTTTTCATCACCTCTGTGAATGAAAACAATGGTTTCCAAACAAGAGAATACCCCATCATGGTTCAATTTTTTAAATTTTTTAATAGATTTAACATCATTATTCTTTCTGAGCACCGGTATCAAAATGTTTGGGAGCACAAGAAAATTCAACTTGTTGATGATTTGACAATTTGAAAAGGGAAAAAGAGAAGAGAAGATGTATCAATTCCACTTTTTTAAAATGAGGGTATTAGTCCTAAATGACCAGATAGCAGATGGGCACAGGGAAGAAAGACTCAACTGTTCACTACTTTCAGTCACATCTTTGGATGGAGACAGAAGTCTAAATTTTTCCCAAATCACCCCAGTCTTTTTAGGCAGGCCAGATAGGCATATAATTTAGAGGCTGAATAACTGCCACTTCTTCCTTTCCTCCATATCCTGAGAAAGCACAGAAGCTGCCAACTCTGCACCTCTCCTTCCAGCTAACCAGGTGAATGCCCCTTTGCCTTCTGGAATCATCCTCCTGCAGTTCCTCACGAGACTATGCCAGGGGCTAATAATTTTTCTCAGCGCCATACCCATGACTTTTGCCCTTGCTTGGCAAATCAAAACAGGTGACGAACCTGCTCAGGCTTAGGCAAAACTGTACACAAAAGTGATTTCGAGTAGGTGGAACTACAATGCACATTCTCCTTTTTCACTATAATTTTTTCAAAATTATATCCTGCAACAATGTCTCACTTCCATAATTATTATCTTTAGAAAGGGTCGTTTATTACATTTGTTTAAGTTCAAATAGAAGATTAATTTTTTAAAATTAGGACTTGCTCTGAAAATTGCCAGGGTCAATATTTATGTATGTCACTGCCATCCAGAAAGATAATAGTCAGAGACAACTGCTCATGAAGAGACGTCTGGAATAGAAAGTCCTTTCATAAAATTCCCACTGAACGATGACTATGGATGAAATATCTCTGACAAATAAAAACAAAAATTGCAAATTTCTGCATAGTGGCATGTCATTGTATGAACAAGCACCATTACAAATAAATGAAATATGTGAGCTTTTAAAAATGAAGTAGTATTTTATGATGGGATATTTTGTAGCTTCCTCTCCCCATGACTGTTATAATTTCTTAAGAACAATTTAACTCATGCTCATGACACAATGCTAGGCCTTGTTAGAGATACAGAGCTCAGGGGTTTCCTTGGACCCAGACCCAGAAAATACAAGTTGTACCCTTTCCTGAAGCTGATTTCACACAAGGTTGAAATGGAGAGCGGAGTGGGACCCAGATGGCCCAGAGTCGTAGCAGAAAAGTCACTGGAACCAGAGCCAGGGACTTGGCTTACGGTCCTGGCTCTGAGGCTAATTAGATCTTTGGGCAACGTTGCTGTGCTTCTGTTGGCCTCAGCTTTCTCATCTTTAAAATGAAGGGACTGAATTGTAATCTCTGAGAGTTTGTTCAGCTCAAATGGAAACCTAGTCTCTTTCTACAAGAATCTAGATTCTTCAGAAAACCTACCTTTTGGTCCTAGCTAGGTTATTTACTAGCTTTATTAAGCTAAACTATTCATTCTCCATGTTTGTGAAATGGGTACAAAAAACCCTGCCAATCTCATAGTATTGTCATGAAGACTAAATAGAGTCAAACCCATGTGAGATCTTTATTTCATTCCCTCCAAGAGGTATATGAGCCATAGAAAGAAAGTGTTATCCTTCCCTGAGTTATGTTATGTCTTAGTATAGATCAAAAGTTCTGAGCAAAAGGGATGAGATTCTGACAGTGGAATTCCAAGCGTCAGCCGGAATTGGATGGGAAAACCTTTCCTGCATTCTTATGAACTTGGCAAATATTCCTTATTCTTTTTAAACCCAGCTGTTTAAATCTATCCTCAAGGAGACTTTTCTTTCTGCTCACAGACTTGCCCAAACTAAAAAGAATATCTAAATTGGGAATGGGAGAGGGAGAGTCAGCAAGTAAATATTTTGTTAATGAGTGAAGATCCCATATTTCATTCCAGAAAACTCTCACATTGCTCTAGGACCAACAGTGGAACACAAAGTTAGCTCCATAAACCACTGGATATAAAAAATTTACTGTGATCAGGTACACCAAAGATGTCCCCAGCTGAAGGAGACCTTGGTGAAGCATCCTGCCCACGCCTGGCTCTACCTTGAAACTAGACAAATGAAGACGTCATGAGAGAATCTAGAGATTCCCTTTCACATTTTCACAATGACAAAGTTGTGTGTGGCAGTCCCCAGAAATCATTTATAACTGAGAGAAAAACAGAAGTCACCTTCAGACTCCAGTTTCAATGGACCTGAGAACTTTCTGGAAACCCAAAGCAACTAACTGCACCATTCGGTGTCCCTAGAGAATTTGAACAGCAGATCAAACTAACCCAACACAGTAGAAAGAAGAGTCACTCTAGAGCTTGGGATAATTTCTTAGTAATATTCAACCGTGGCCACGACTTTCCTTCTGATTAACTTTCACATACCTTATAACTTGAATTCGTAATTCATACCCCTGTCTTAAATTCCCACCACTAAGGAAGCCTGTAAGAAAACTGACCCATTTGTGCCAAGCACCTTCCAAACAGTTTCAGGGAAAGGACTGAGCTAGAATTCTTTTCCCGACAGTCAAAGGGGCTATGGACCTGGTTTATATGAGTTGCTAGTTCCCGTGACCGCCAAATTCTTGACAGACATTCCAGGGATGTGGCCACTCCTACCAAAGTAGCCACCATTTCTATCAGGCCTCCTCACACAACTTACTCCTAATTTCTACAATATGTAGGTGGCAACCGTAGCCCAACGGGTGTCAGTAGATACAAACCAAAGCTGACTAAAACCACGTCTGGAAAGCTGACAAATTCCCAGGCAATCTAACCTGAGCAGCAGACAGAAATAAAAGAACCGGTAAGAAGGGAAACAGACATAAAACATAACACAGTTTCCTGAAATTCATTATACCAAACTTCCATGATGGATCAAGGAATTGAACCTAATTCTGCCCTGATTATTTTGGGTATGTCATTACTAACGTTGCAGAAACATTTTTAAACCACTGTCTATCAGCAATTTTATGAAAGAAAAAAACTTAACATTTCATGGGGAATGTTGAGAGCATGGTGACTTGAAAGAAACTGCTATTAGTAAACTAAACAGCACTCTAAATAAAGAAAATTACTGCTAAGACATACTGTTCTGAAAATTATCAGGAAGAGCACCATAACGCTAACTCTGCTATATATAAGAAATTATTCAAGTATGCATGTGAGTAATTCCGCATTTTAATTTAACCCTTTGAAACATTAATCAAACCATAGCTAATTATAGGAATTAAGGAATTAAACGATGGAATCTTCTAAAAGATATTATTTAAAAGGCAGTTTATACAATTACTTGTATAGATGTTTGCTTTAAAGAGGAAAACAGTTCTACTGTAATGAAAAGGGTCTTAGAAAATTAAATTAACAAGGGGGGACCAGGCTGATATGAAACTAAATTAGCATCAAATGCAAATTACAGGGTACTTAATGGTAGAAACAGGTGCAGAGAAGAACCCTAAATGAGATAAATGAATAAAACATCCCTCTCCACAAATGTGGAAGCTGACACAAAGTCAATGATATGAATAATTCAGTAGCCTCCACACTGCTGTTGAGGTCAGCCTGCCTTGACCTTTGAAACAGGAAGTAAAATTCAGTTCAAATTTGAGTGACTGGAAATATAACAGTTATTTGTTTTTTTATATGAAAAAACCTACAGAATTTTTTTAAAATACTAATATGGGAAATATACAATAGAATTTGTTTGAACTAAAGAAATATCACATAATCAAAGTAGTTGGTAAACAAACAAAAAATCATTAGATAAGATTTTACCCAAACCACGTTTCAATGCAGAAATCCTAAAAACAAAAATAATGAAAAGTGCATATACCAGTGTTCAGCTTAGTGATCAAATCCCCTGTAAAAACAAATTTTGAAGTCTTGACCTATTCTTTAGATTTTGTTGTGTTGCTATCACTGTAAAAAAAAAAAAAGTCATAATAAAAAGTTAGTCACATATTTTTATTAGTAATGCCAAACAATCTCTCTCATTTTAAAGATAAAATTTGACCAAATTAGATTTTTAAAAATCTATGTGAAGCTGCTTTTTAAAAATCCTTCAACCCCTGATTGAAATAATGTTGCATGTCAAAAATGTGTTTACCTTATAAAAACACAATCTAGGTTCTAAAAACAAATCATTCTCATAACTGAATATCTACTATGGTTTCACATGTCTTTTATGCTCTTTTCTTTCTTTGCATGTTTCAAAAGTATTTTGTACAGTCAAATAGTGAAAGTACTCCCCTCATTTCAAATTGAATTTGGTGCCATTAGAGATTAACAGGGTATGACAACAAACCCAATTTCTACAAGTTGAAAAGACAGCAAAATATATATGGTATATCACCCTCATCCTTATTTTACAGGATGGCATAAAAGATGTTTGATAATAGCAGTTATCTCTGCCCTCCAATTGGTTCTATTAAAGGGACCCACAACTTAGCTATCTTTCATCTATCTACTGTGCTTGTCAGATAAAAGATTATGTTGAAAGATGAGCTTAATTTTATTTTCTAGATTTAGAGAGGGTTAAAGCTACACACACACACACACACACACACACACACACACACACACACACACACACACACACCTCAGCCGTCTATGGGAAAGAGCAGTGATCAACTAGTCTACAATTATAGTTACCATAGGAAGAAGTTTGAAAAATGTTCCTTCCAAACCTGAGTATTTAGCTGAGACGAAATTAAAGATGCAGGGTGTGTTGGGTTTTTCTTAATTATTATTATTATCATATCTGCTAAATCACTCCTTGCTCGACATTTAATAAAGGGTGATAGACCAAACACTGCTGATTTGGGGTTTGCCGTAATGACTGACCCGAGCGAAGGCTTTGTGTACAAAGTGGCTCCCCATTAAATGAGGGCTCTGTGGAACCAGCTGGTTCTCATTTTGAAACAA
This sequence comes from Carlito syrichta, assembly GCF_000164805.1. Taxonomy (NCBI): domain Eukaryota; kingdom Metazoa; phylum Chordata; class Mammalia; order Primates; family Tarsiidae; genus Carlito; species Carlito syrichta. Next base: position 753,287 of record NW_007234495.1, read on the forward strand.
CCGGTTTCTCTATCCCCAAGTGCTAAAGAAAATAATCCCTGCAATCTATGACTGCACACTTTTCACAGAGGCAGCAACGAGAATTTGATTGTGGAGATAATTAAAGTCATTCCTGCAACTTCCAAGGAAAAAAAAGGTGGAAAGAGGTGGAACAGAAAGAAAGAACAGTCAATGATAGTGTTTAAAATTAAACTATGACAAATCATTTGGAGTGGAGAAGAGGGAGGAGAAACCCCCGCCCTTTATGGAATTCACTAGAAACGGTTCCTTTTCTCCCCACTCGGTTGCCCCAGAGGGAGCTCCCAGATGCGATTAGTCAGGGCCAGAGCCCCCAGTGTCCGGCTCGGAAGCCGAAGAATCGAAACATGGCTCAAGAAGCTACTTGTCACTGATGACACATCACAGTGAGATCTTTTTTTTTCTTCTTAAGTTTCAATTTTAAATAAAATAGTCCAGAAGGGAATCAAGAATCTAATTGGATTCTTCAACCCGCAGTCTTTTCTAGCTGATCTGAAAAGCTGATATTACTTTAACATTAAGAAAAAAACAAAGAGGTATCCGACATTCGAAGGCACTCATCTTTCAATCAAGCTCATTATTTTATTTTATTCTCTTTTTAACGCTATGTTGTTCCATAGTAAGAACCCGTGCTCAAATAGCCTGAATGACATTCGGCTGAACCTACATTGCCCTGCCTGCCTACAGATTTCATGAGCTTTGGGGAGAAAGCTAAAATATGTGTAATCTGTCTGTCTGCGCTATCTGCCTTTAACAGGAAGAAGAGTTGGGCTCCATGAGGACGACTCAGGCCTCTCAATTAACCTGATTAGTTCAGCACATTGCTCTCATGAATGACACCTTATCTTGAAAATAAGGGAGAACTTCCTTCCTCGAGTAGACACAGGAGTCCCCTAAAGCCACAAAGATGCAGCCTATCAAATGTGAGTGGCTCTGCTCTCCTCCCTCTTCCCAGCTCGCAGGTCAGAGAGACTGGCAGACCAGGCGTCTGATTGGATTTTGTGTCCTAAGGACAGAAGGCAAGCTCCCGTCTGCCCAGGTGGCCTTGGAGAAGGCTGGGAAAAGGGATGCCCTGTGGGCAACTTCAAGCCCCTTCTTTCAGAGTCAACCAGGCACATGATGGGATTGGGGGTGGGGGACAGGAGGATTTGGGAGGGGAAAGAGAGAGAAAGAAAATTCCTTAACCCTTCAATCACCGGAGTACCATATCAGTACTATACCTGCCCAAAGAAAGAAAGAATGAACTCTTGAGTCTTCTAACAGTACATGAAAGAAAAACCCTGCTGGAATATAGATTGCCCTAACACTGATTTCACGTGTGAATAATGATGGGGGATGGTTGAGTTTTTGCCCTACAAAAATCAAGCTTTCCCCCAAACCCTCTAAAATCTGCTGGTTTGCAAAGGATGCCACATATGTGTGTGTGTGTGTGTGTGTGTGTGTGTGTGTGTGTGTGTGTGTGTGTGTGTGTGTGTGTGTGTGTGTGTGTGTGTGTGTGTGTGTGTGTGTTTAAAGTCACTACATCACATGTAATAGACATACTAGTTAACAGAATATACCTTGGAAATGTGCTCTGTGAGAATGTCAACAGCAGGGTTTTCACTTGTCTGCTCTGTGATTTACTTGATCAATTAAACAGTTAGGCAATGAGGAGATTTGCATGGTAATCGTGTGAAGATTAACATTTTTAAGTGTAACAAATTTAATATTTTATCTTACATTTTCTGTTCCTCATCATTCTTTAATAGCAGTGCCATTTCACTTTATTGTGTAGTTATAACAATCCTGTCTTTAGGCATAGAGATGAGACCACCTGATTCAACAACCACATTTCTAGCTCCTGGAATCTTCCTTTCATTTCACAAAAACAAGTTCTAAGCAACTAGGACACAGGAGCGAGGTGTTGTGCTGAGAAGAGTCCCTGCCCTCTTGGGCTAACTGTCCACCTCCCGAAGGTTTCACCTGCCTCCCTGGGCTCAACAAGACCACAAACCACTGACATTAGAATTCCACAGCTGGAAAGGGTCTTAGAGATCTCTTCATCTCAGCCTTTCTTTTTAAAATAACAGCCACCTTACACTGAATATGGATTATGTGCCAGGCATTGTGCTAACAGCTCTCCATGTGTTATCTACTTCCTCTTCACTACAGTAGTAGTAGGAACTACTGCTCTTACCCTTGTCTTTATAAATGAAGAAACTGGGGTTTAGAGAAGCTAAACCACTTGAAATCCCACAGCGTGGCAGAGGTGGGATTTGATCCGAGGTAGTCTGACTCCACAGCCTCTGGTTGTAACCAAAGTGTAGACTGCCTCGGAAGAGTGCAGTACAACCAAGGAGTCTAACAAGTTCAATACCACTGGGTATGAGCTAAAAGGCAACTTCAACCCAGAGATAGTTTTCCTCTGCATCATAATCTCCGTCTAAAATAGCATTCTTCCATTTTTATTTAAATCAACATATTCTTTGTTTACAATTGCTATTACAAGTCAACTTTTCTATTGGAGTAAGGAGGGGACTCTCTGAGACACTGAGAAAGCTTCATGAGGCCAGGAATCATGTCTTTTTCACTGTGATGTCCTCAACCCTGACAACAGTGCATGGCGTATAGTAGAGACTCGATAAGTAAGCCTCATCCAAAGAGACTTGGCTCCCATGATGAACTTCAGTAAGGTAACCAGGCTTATTAAAAAGTTCCGCGGGGCCAGGTGCGGTGGTTCATACCCGCAATCCCTGCCCTTTGGAAGGCTGAGGCAGGAGGGTTGCTTGAGCCCAGGAGTTCGAGACCAGCCTAGGCAACATTGCAAGATGATGTGGTGGTACATGCCTGTAGTCCCAACTACTCAGGAGGCTGAAGTGGGAGAGGTCCCACCAAGAGGTCACCTGTGGTGAATGCTACTGCACTCCAGCCTGTGTGACAGAGTGAGACACTGACTCAGAAAAAAAAGTTTCATGGCAATGATCACATTAAGAATAAGAAGACAAATGGAATATATTATATTCACATTGCACGCACTAACTGATTTTAGGCACCTGATACACGCCAAGCTAGGTATTTTAACCTTTACAACTCTTCAAAATAAAAATGACTTTTCCCATTCTGAAGATGGAAAAACTAAGACCCCCTGAGGCCCAGGCACTGACAAGTAGCAGAAGAGTAATGTGATCCCTCTGCCAACGGACTCCAAAATCTATGCTTTTTTCCCCATTATACTATACTATGCCTCCTCCCGGGCTTCTCTATGGATTACTGACTTTTTTCTAAATGAAATATACAATGGTTCACTCATCAAATTAAACGAGGACATAAGAACTTCCACACTATTCCAACAATGAGGACAATTATGTCACTTTTTTTTAAATCCCCAAAGTTAAGTGAGATATCAACTTAAAAAACTGGCTAGGTAAATAGGTTTAGAGCAAACATATAAAGAATGAATTGTGGATAACAAGAAAATAAAATAAGACATATTATGAAACACTGAAAAAAGTGTTTTTAACTGGGCAATTGAGGAGAGAAAAAAAATCAGGAGATACAGAGTTTCTAATCAATTGCTTTGTCATTAATAAAGAGGATAGTCCCTTAGGCTGTGTGGCTCAGTTTACAGATCTGTCAAATGGAGCCAATTTGTGCAAAGAGAATTCTCTGACATAGTACACCTTAAAGTGTTCTAAAACTTTGCACATACCATTTAGATGTGAGTTGCTGTTAAACACACAGGGGTCAAAGACATCGCTTGTTTTGTTTTAAGGTACTCATAGGTCAGGATTCAGATGCTGGTCCTTATGAGCCAGAATTGGACATTCCTACTCCAACAGCCACAGGAAGAAAATCTCCATTTCTTTGAAGATATTCTGAGACCCACACGTAGATCTGAGATTAGAATGTGGCTTTAGAAAAACACTAAGTAGTGAAATGTGGGTTTTCAACACTGTTGGTAACAGCTTCAAAGACAACCAGGTGAACTCTTAACCGACTTTCTTTTCCGAAGAACTTTGTAATAAATAAAAAAAGAGACGGCTCACTTTTCATCCTTCTTTTTGTCTTTGCAGTGTGTGTGTGTGTGCGTGTGTGTGTGTGTCTGTGTGTGTGTGTGTGTGTGTGTGTGTAGCCAAACCTGATGCAGGCTGAGAATTCTTCAAGCTAACTTTTCCATCCTTTGAGGGGACTTCAGCCAATAGTGTACCCAAGACTATTAAAAGTGATATTTGAAGAAATTACTAATAGGTCAGAATACTAATGAATGGGAAGTATATTAAAAATAGGCAGGGAAAATCCCAGGAGTTTATCTGTGGAACAATAATAAAAAGAAAACTGCAGGCAACGTGATTATCTGATCTTCAGATGGAGTCAAAAAAAAAGCCTGAGTGCAATCTCGGTTGCTTTGGGAACGTGGAGGAGGCGACAACCTTTTGACCATTAGAAAAGTTACCCAGCCATGCTCCTGACTCCTTGGTGGACACCAGCAGCGTTTAAGCCAGTGTGTACCGTCGGCACACGGGGAGTACTCGCGGCACAACCAGGGAGCAACACCACAGGAAAAAGAAGCAGCTCATATCATGAAACAAAACATTTCACTTTGAGAATTTTCAACTCATTGATTTAAAAAGAACCGAGTTATTCCAGCCTAGAAAATGTAACACCCTGAGCCCCAGTGCTTACACCTTACAGAAGGGCTCCTCCCTCCCACCCACAGTATCAATATCTGGTCAGTTGAGCAGCAAATGAGAAAAGAAGTTCTTGACATTGATTAAAAGGGCATTAAAAAAAAAAAAAAAACCCACCACAACCTCTACATGAACCAAAATTTGAGAATCTTGCCAAAGTCCTAGAAAACATATACAGCATTTACTGTGTCCAGGTTTAAAATGCCCATGTGCAGTTTGATTACTATTTCCTGGTTTTCCCCTGTCCTGGCACTGAAAGCGTTAAAGAAAACAATAAAAGAACAAGTGAGTGTACAGGGTAGGATTTACTGGCATTTACTTTTAATCTATGGCCCTTCACTCTGTAGCTTATCGGGCCTCTGTCAGTCCTTTTTCCCCCTTTATATTTCATGAGGAGCCCCCCATGCTGCTACTGAGAGACAGAGCCCAAGTGTCTATAAGCTTTTTGTCAGGTAAAAAGAGAAGAAAAAGGAAAGGAACAAGAGGAAAAGCAAAGCTAAGAGGCATCTATTAGATGTCACTAGGCTTTTGTATTCATGTCAATGATTCGGGATTAGAGTATTTGAAATAATCTTATTGAGAGGAATCAAAAGGCCCACCGAGTGAGAGGCTGCTCTGTAGCATATGGCAAAGGCACGAACAATATCTTATTAAAGATGTGTTGGCTAACACTATTACTTTATATTATATTACAAAACTATTGTGCCTCAAACAGTTAGCAGGATGGTATAGTTACCAAGTGCCATTCTGGAGGTTATTGTGTAGGATCAAACTATATAATTTGCCAGCTTGTCTAGTTAAGTCATTACAAGTGGGGTTTAGGGCATGTTTGGAACTAGAGCCAGGCACTTCACTTTGAAAAATAAAAATTCCCAGAGCACTCTGAAGACCACTCTGTTCCCACTGAAGTGGAGTACACAACGCAGAGATAAAATGCCAACAGCATGTTCTTCCCCAGAATCAATTTCATTAAGTTTGCAACATTTTACATATATGAAACCCCCACCCCACCCCACTCCACCCCACCGGTGGAAAATATAACAGAGATTTTGTGTGTGTGTGTGTGGCTTGACTCCCTTCTGAAGAATGCATGTGTGTGTGTGCGTGCACACACACACACACACACACACACACACACACACACACACACTCCCAGCTTCACACTTTAGCAGGATTAGGGCAATTAAAATTCTATTATAATAAGTACTGTAACATTAAAACCTTCATTTGCTTCTGGACAAAGACTTGTAACTGGAGAAATAGTTTGCAAGAGAGATTTATCTTCATCTACCCCACACCTTTACAGGCAGCGAGCAACGAGAGACAGACCTGTACTGTTCACCATATTTCATTGATTGCAATAAGAGTATTGAGGTCACTTTTACATTGTCCTGAACAGTATACAGTTACACAGTTTGTGAAGAAAGGAATGGAATGGGGGGGGGGAAATGAGAAAGAAGAACTAGTAGTCTATTTCAGATAACATCTCATGCAAATTAAAATGACCAAAATACCATCTCTTTATGCAGGAACCTCTAAATGGAGTTTTTAAAATCTGGTCAATTTTTATTGGAGAGCTGCTTGAGTGTTGGCAGTCGGGGGAAATAGGAAATGAGAGAAATTTATCAATGGAGAATTGCACTTGGGGAGGATTGCTTTCCCCCATTCTAAGCAACTTCTTTCAGAAAAGTAAACGCATGTTTAACATAGTGATATATTCTAATCACAAAATGACTGTACATAGTTGCTAATATGACACACAGGGGACTTTGTACTATTCTTCTGTATTATTCCAGAACTGTTACAAAAGCAAAGTTATGATGACATGGGATTAAAAACCTACACCATGAGCTGACACCAAGCCATGATACACACACACACGCTGCTGATTCTCTGAAGCTCCGTTAAATACATTTCTTGGAAGTTGCTGCCAGTATTTTCTTTACAGGAAAACCACTGTTGTTCATTATACAGTGTCTGCAGTAGTATTATACCATGTAAAAGTACTTTGCGTTATGATATATTGTCAGCATATCTGAAATGCATTTTAATGTATCCTGGTTGTGTATTTGGGAATAGCTCATAGCAAATGGAATATAGACTGTTATTAGCTTATTGTATTAGTTATTTTCTTATCACAGTTGCAAACTGCACACAAATGTACAGGGCTCATCTCATATTCAGAATGACATTATCTGATATGTGATAAAATTTAGAATGATACTCATATAAGTCTCATCGCTAATAATCACATATGAATTCCCACTGAGAAGACAAATGTTTAAACACACTAGGGTTAATAAACAGCCATAAATTCATGCTCAGTGTTGATGCTGGCTTTTCACTTCTGAAAAAAAATGCAAAACCTCTCAAATCAACCAAAAGGACAGTAATTATCCTGCCTGGGGCAATTTTTAAGAGTGAATTTTTCTTCCTTTTATTTTAACCAGGCAGTCAAGGTTAGGGAATCAGGTGGTATGAAAGGTTTATCAAAGCTCTGAGAAAGGCATGTACAGTTCTGGTTCTTCATGCTCCAGACCGTCTTTTGTGTCAGAATGGTTATGTTTGGTGGTCGGTTCCTCTAAAAACTAGATGATGATCAAAACAACAAGTTGGACAAGAATGAAATGAAGTCATGAAACTCTGACCAAAAGCCTCATTTGCAACTTTAGCAAGACTATATATTTATTTTCATGAAGACTTGATTTATATAGATGACAAGAGAAAAAATTTAATAATTGATGGGATTTACCTGTGATGATAAAAGACAGAAGAAAGCCATTTATTGCTGAAAGGTCCAGATACCTTAACAATCTTTAGCAAATACATATCTCACCCCACCAGTAATTTTTAAAATGTGTACGTGTACATACATATACATAAATCTCCTAATTCTAACGTGTTTCTATTGTTTTCTTACTATATAGCTGGTCATATATGTTATATATACATTTGGACTGATTTAATTAAAAAAATTAGTTTGGTGATAAGACAACATTGCACTTTTCTGAAAGTCTTACCCTGGCATTTGTACCTCTTAGATGAAGAATGACTCCTCAATAGAATTGCTTCTCTGAACAAATGTAATACGGTTAATCTTTTTTCTGTTCATGTGATATACATCATATAAAATCAACAGGTAAAGTGAGCATTCTAATATTTTCATTACTGGACATTCTATTTCAGACAATCATAAAAACAAACCTAATTAGTGTTACCTAAATGAAAGTGATCTAGATGTGAAAGATCTTCAGACAATTCTGGAAAGAACAAATATAGGCTCTTTTTATTATTTTTTTTTTTTACTTTTTAAGTGAGAAAGCAGGATTTATTTAGAGGACAGAAAAGCTCCTACAGTGGGAGGGGACCCAAGGGGATTGCCCTTTTTTTCCTTTAAAGGAGATCTTGAGTAGGTGTGGCCTGAGGTAATTTCAATCAGACTAGTTTTTTTACTTGTTAACAGCTAAACCTTCACAGTACAAAGAAATAAAGAATTGAGCTTGCAATGTCATCCCTTACTTAGTGGTCTATTTCATCAATTGCACTGATCTTAAATTGCAAAAACAAACAAATAAATATTGAACTGCCCTCTCTCCTGCTCTACTGGAAATAAGCAACACAAATCTTCCAGAAACTTCAAGGCTATGTGTGAAAAGAACCCTATAGTATAATTTGGAGAAAGAAATGTTTTTGTAAGACTGTCTGGATTCATCCATGTCATTGCTTAAAGATAGTTTAGGAAAATAACTAAACTATCTTGATTTGGGAAGCAAATCAAGAATGGATGGTAATCCTGACTAACTAGATATGGAATAATAGTCTGCATGCTTAAGATACTCAGTTCAAGCATTTATAAAGAAATTTCCACATAGAAAATAGAAGATTTTTTATAGATGCAGAAAAACTGGGTTCCCAATTCTGACTACCCTATGTGACTTTTGTCATTATCATCTTTTCTGATTCTTACAAAGTAAACCTAATTAAGAAGCTCCCTCATTAGTCTTCCAGAAAAATTAGCACAGCTTATGCTAATTACTCCTGCAAAATTTAATAAACTTGTTGAAATGGGAATAGTCTAATGAGGTTTTATTTATTGAACTAAGATAACTCCAAGGAAAAAGGTTAGGACACAAGGATATCCAGTGTGGTAATAAAACTACAATTTATTCAATTTCTAAACATGAAGTTTATTGCAAACCTTTTAAATTCAAATATGAGTTACTGTGTGAATATGTTAAATCAATCTCTACCCTAATTCAATAACTAGAAATCATTTTTTGCTTTTTACTTTAACAATAATTACCACACATAACCCTGTACCTCAACAATAATGAAATTTGCTGTTATTAGTTCCTGGTCACCCACTATTAAACATAACACATTTGACTTCTGCCATGTCTATGCAGCCTGAATATCTGGATCATTGGGCACAGGCTGGATTTTGTGCTTCTTAATCAAGCTATTTGGCATCTGGTAGAAACATAATCTGGCAGTCAACCCCAGATGTACACTTCTTGTATTTATAGAAATTTTTCTACAAACTTTTTTGAAGCGACTTAAATTGTTACGATTGTAAAAAGAATTTGGGTCATATTTTTTTTCTTAGTCTGTGCATACCATGAGAATGAAGTAGAAGGCTATTTTCTAAATTACAGTATGTAACTGCTGATTTTGTTAATTCTCATTTTTTGATAGAATATGCCAGGCTGATATGCCCAAGTCACTGGCAACAAATAATACAGTCAAAATTTAACCCAGAAATAGTTTGTCCTACACGATTGCCGTAGGACCAGAAAGCCTCTTCTCTCTATCCTATAAATAGTTTTCCTGAATAACCACTGCTAAAAGTCTTTTGACTGATAAAAATAGCAGCATTCTCCCAAATTCCAAAGGACAAGCAAAGGGAGCTAAAAGTATTGGTTCTCAAAAGGTAACTGCATGTTAAAACTATGCTCAATCCTAACAACACAAGGATCGCCTGTGCCCTAAGCTCTATAATTGCATATTGTAGGCATCTTGTGAAAACAGTTACTATTGCTACTGAATGCAGGCCCCATAGCCTATTTTTACAAAATATTCAGGGATTCACATCCATAAATCTGAAAGCAAATCAAACCCTAAGCACGTAACACAGATATTATGCAATCGGTAATATAGAATCAAATTGGAAACTATGAAATTCAAACACGGTTGCCATCATTTTTTTTCCCCCTTTGCAGCAATTTTATGGAATTGAAAAATCTTTTCTATTTTGCCCTTCCTTGCATAAGTTCTTTTCTTGTTATTCTCCCTCTCTCGTCGTTAAAAATGGAAGTTTCACATATCAGCACAGACAGGACTGGAGCTTTTAAAACCTTTGCCAGACTGAAGGACAAATAAATTCTGAAAACTCAGATGCAAATAAAATAGCTAAATGGGGCTTTGCATATCAACTGGCATCACTGCATGAAAAGATAGTTCATGAGAGACAATGGCAACAGCCAGCAAATAAACATATGCTGGGGATTGTGCACAGACACAGAGTTTCAGTCATTTTTAAAGAACTCCTATCTGAAGAGCCCAGGATTGGCTATGCACTGTTTTCTACTTTGTCAAACCAAAAGGGGAAAAAATGAAAAGGATAAATGTCATGAGTAATATCTCTAAAGCCACCAACAGCATAAAGTGCATACTTATTTTGCCTAAACTGTTTGAACTACCCCAGCCAAGAAAAGGTTTTAAGTACCCTACTGGGACAGATGCAAGGCGGTAACAATAGAAGCCACACTAATGCAATCCAGGTAACACAATCCTGTTTCAAAAACAGGGGCCGGGCTCATTACAGCGCTGCTGAGTCAAGTTTCTTATGCCGTCGCAACCCACAGGAACAGGTCAAAATCAAATGTTATTCAAACCACAGTCATATCAACCTTCTATATCAGAGTCACAGCTTAAGACCAAATGAAGAACTTAAAAGCTTAACCCATTCATAAGCAAAAAAAGTGTTTTCATTGCGGGTGGCAAGATAAGGTTCTTGTCATCATCTAAACCAAAAGGAACTGGATGGCAGAACAAAATGCTTATAGTTTCAAAGTTTTGGGGGATATTTGGGCCAGTCCTTTGATCAGCACACTTTCTTTTTAATAGAAAAGTAAGAAAAACTTGCTTAAAATAACAAACAGTATTTTGAAGAGATATTTAAATGAAACAAATATCATAAAGGTTAAGTTTATTTTTGACCCTGAATATTTGAAGATTTTTATCTTTCATCGCAGAAAAATCAATTATATGGATGATATATCTGCTTTTGCAAATAAACACGCTATCCTAATTCTACAGGCAAAGTACAACATCACTATACATTAAACTTTCATGTCTTTTAATACTAATATGCTTATATCGAACAAAAAAAGTTTTTTAGTAAAAATTAGTGAGAAATATTTAGTTAAAATACCTGATTGAAATGTAACCTTTATAAAGCTACCTGGCAATATTGAGCTCAAGTCTGAAGAATCACATAGGTCAGAATCAACAATCTGTTGACATAAATTATGATGAAGCAAAGTAAATACCTTGGTTTTGTTGTTGCTGTTAACTGAAAAATGATAAATTAAGCCCCCCAAAAGGTGAAGAATTGGAAAGACAGATAAGTTTTTGCTTCTTTGTTGTTGTTGTTGTTGTTAAAACCAATATTACCAAAACCCAGAAAGGGACTTTTGTTCAGCTGTTGATTTCCTCAATGAGGGATCCGTCAGTCTTGTAGGCAAGACTCTTTTTCCAGCTAGTAGAAGCAGCTAGCTCTTTTCCTAGCTGACAATTGACAGTATCTATAAACCTTCCAGACCATTTAACTCTCAATGAGTAATGCTATGTAACAACTGGTTTATCATACATGTTTCCATACAATGAATTTCAATAATTAAAATGTAAAATGAATATTTGGAATGAGACTTTGCATAATGCGTGCACACACTGACTCGAAATTGCACCAAACAACTAAAACAGATTTATTGTTCTACAGTGATTTACTTGGTCATGTCAGATTAGTAATATGGATCTGTTTAAAAACACAATAATTAAGACAAGCAGGATAAATTAATCAACTTACAATACAGTACAAGCTGCAGTCAAACCCGGGAAATAACAGTAGAAAATCCTGGTTCACAGATCTCTTTAAACTGCTTTTATGCATAAATAAAACCTTAAAATGTAGATGGATTACGTCCAGCAGAACTACTGTAGCTAAAAGTGATAATGATTCAAACATTTTTCAAATAAAAGTTAAATATTTATAAGCACCCAACCACATTTCATAAATCACAAACTATTATTATTTTATTTCTGAAGCTTCCTGGCACAGCATGAGGATTGAGCCACAGAAAGTCAGGAAAGAAAAAAAATATTCCTTTAGGAGCATGAATCAGACACAAAACCGGAGCAATCCAAGAAACAGGCCTCCAAAAGAACATTTCATATGGCTTTCCCAGGAATCGCAATCGCTCGGCGCAACTTAAGTCATGACCAACCGGAAAATTTCGGCCACATGCATTCCTAACCCTTGCCCATGAGCGACACAAGGCAGGTGTTTCATTATAATGAGGAATAAGAATCCAGTGAAAGAAGAGTGGTCCCTACCTGTCAATTATCACTGGATCTGAGGGAGTCTCATTTCGGTTGCCACAGCTTTTCTTGTCACAACAGCGGCTATGGAGCAAAAGCAAAAGGATTTAGTACAACCATTACAATGTAAAATCATCATTTAGGCAGACAGAAGGTTCAAATTGCTGGGTTGCAAATGCTAGAATTACCACAAAGCCATACCTGGCAATCAACGGATCCCTGGGACAGAAAATTCTATGTGGGTCACCTATGGGTTAATGGACAGGCTTAACCTCTCCCTGCTCAAAGAAGGAGGTAGGGAGAGGCGCTCTTCCAGAGTCAAGACTGAGAGCCCTAAGGTGGGGTCTCCCCATCACTGCCCGCGGTGCTGGGAGAGTTCACTGTGGAGGGCATGGTTATTGCATCTACCCAATGAGAATATTCGGGGTTGTGGGTGGCTCAAACGTTCTTCCCTCAAGATCACACTAATTGTGTGGAACGCGTCGATAATGAGGTATGAGTGATTTCTCCCCCTCCAGTCATTTTGTATGAAATGGATTCCTCTTTCTTCTCCTTTCTCTTTTACAGGCGGCATTTCTTTTAACCACAGCCTTTCCAAAAATCCTACAGTTTTAACTATTTGCTTCTGAGCCAGCTTCATGAGAATAAAGGTAAAACACAATTATGATGAGGAAGAGGTAAGATAAAAAGAAGCAGCGATCCACATTCTTCTGGCTTTTAGGGCCTGCTCTGGCCACCACTTAGGTTTTCTGGGTGTGTTATAGACAGTGAATCCAATGGTTAGCACAGGCCTGAGAGTGGACATGCTTTACCAGAGGAAGAACATCCCATGGGCACAAACAGTACCCGTTATCAAAATCTCACCCCAGGTGTGGCTGCCAGTTTTTTTAAAAATGGAGATGTTCTGAAGGTTGAGAAAAACTGTTTTTTTTTTAAAATACCCATGGTCAACAGAAAACTATCTATCTAAAACTTGTTTGTAAATAAAAACACCCAGAGGCACACTATAAAAGCAGTCAAGAAGGTGGAGAAGTTATCCATGGTTATATTTCACCATATACCATAAGCAAAATGTGCTTTCCTCCCTCCCTCCTTTCTCTCTCTCTCTCTCTCTCTCTCTCTCTCTCTCTCTCTCTCTCTCTCTCTCTCTCTCAAAGCCCAAAGTATCTTGACACCTAAGAGACAAAGAAATAGATGAAGTGCCAGGAAGTACAAGTAGTTGGAATCTATTCAAAAAATAATAATAATTTAAAAGTTACACTCCACCATCCCTGGACTCTGATCCCCTACACATAATTTCATGGGCAGTGGTTAAAAACACTGGCTCTGGAATCAGAGTTACCTGTGACACCTTGAGCAAGCTCCACCTCATAGGATTTCAGTTTCTTTGTCTGTAAAAGGAGGCAATTGCAGTACCCACCTCTGTGTACTCGGGAACAACCTCAGTGCAGTAAGAGGATAAAGCCTGAGCCTTGTGATAGCCCTACTAAGGCCCCAATGAAGGGCAGCATCTTCTCACTCCCTGTACCTACCTCCTCCAGGCCCCTCTTCCTCCAAGTTTGAGCAAACCTGCCCTGTGCTTTGCAGAGGCAGCAAGTCTCCCAAAGCAGCCCATCCACAGAGGAAGACTGATGGCTGAGAAGGCCTATTTCTTCTTCATTTTCCTTTTCAAAACTGCAAGTAGGCAATGCAAGCCACACCACAACACGGTCCCGCATAGAAAAACTCTCTCCAGGGCATATTCTGACTTGCTGGCTGATAGGTGTACACAAGAATCTACATCTCAAACCTCTCCAGTGTTCTCTCTTCTCCACTGCCACCATTCTCATCCAAGTCATCCAACCCTCATCCTTGGACCCAGCAGTGGGCTCCCACCAGGTCTCACTGCCTCCATTTTGACTCCCTATGACAGCCAGAGTGAGCCCTTCCAATGTCAAGGATACTGTCACTTCACTGTCCAAGAACTTTTAATGGCTTTCCACTGCGCTTAGAAGAAATCCACAACATGACATGATACCAGGACACCTCTCAAGTTCCTTTCTTCCAACTTGCCAAGCTCCAGCCTCACTGGCCACTTCCGTCCTTTCCTTGGGCCTTGCTCCATCTGACATCAGGCCCAGGCCCAGGCCGACCTGTTGCCTGGCCTGCCGCTCCTCCAACCATTCCCTAGTTAGCCAACCTCCACTCACTCCTAGAGCTCATCCATAGCTCCTTCCTCAAAGAGGTTTTGCCTGACACCCCACCCTTAATCTAAATTGGGTTTCTCCTGTTTTTTTCTGCTTTTTAAGGTATTTAATGCAAATTATATTGTTACATATATATATTTGTGTATTTTTTGTTACTATCTTTCTCTCCCTCCTATTCTCCTCTTCCTTTAACTTACAGACTTCATAGAGGAAGAAACTGTTCGTTTTACCTGCCTAAGGAGTAGCATAAGGCCTGAGGTAGAATAGAAAAGCTCAAATACTGATTGACTAAATGAATGAATCATTTTATGAATGAATGCTATGTACTGGGGGGGAAATGCAATCCAGGAGAAGAGGAGGGTGACAGATAAGGAAAGCCAAGATGACCCCTGGGCAGGCATTGCTAATGGAAAGAAGATGCACCCCACCCACCACTTGCATCAAACCACTTCCCCCAAGCAAGTGCCACACGAGGCCTGAGAGCTGTCCTCTGACTTAAACATGGTTCTCATCTCCTTAAAATAAAAACGCCCCAGAGAGAAGCCAGATGAATTTAACCATGCCTCTATGCTGTGGCTCAAGGGACCCAGGAAAACAGGCAGATGCAAAGAGCAGACACATAGAAGGAAGGACAGAACAGGAATAAAACAAAGAGAATGGAGAAGAGAAGAGAGGGAAGAAGGAAGGGGCCAAGGGTCACTGAACACTTATAAAGGAAACTTTATGCAAAGTATAAAAAGTAAACTGACAGATTTCCTGCTCCTTGGGTCACATCACTGCCTCACATAGTCATTACTATTCCCCAAATGGGACACTCTGGCTTCTGCTTGTAACCTCAATGACTACAAAATAGTGTCGGCAGTACTATCCCATTAAATGTGTGTATAAATATATATATTCACACGTGTATATCTATGTGTATATACATAAACACGTATGTAAGGAGTTCTGTGCAGCACTAAAAAGAAAAAAGGTGGCGTTTGATGCACTCTCATGGAAAGACTCTGCATGATACTGTGAATTGAGAAAACCAAGTTACAGAATAGTACATATAGTATGGCCCCATTTCTGGAAGGAAAATGAAAGAGTATGTGACAAAGAGAAAGGAAGGGAGGGGAAGAGAGGATTTTCACAATTCACTCTCTCACTTCATTCAAGTCTCTGCACAATGTCATTGCCTTAGAAAAGCCTTCCCTGACTCCCCAGAGTCTGCTAGCCCCATCCTGCTTCACTTTTTAAAATAGTGCTCGCCACGTTATAGTTTGTATTTGTCTTTCTTTACTGTCTATCTCTCTCAATTGAATATAAGCCCCACAAGGGCAGAGTCGTAGACTGTTTTGTTCACTCCTCTATCCCCAACTAGAACTGAGCCTGGCACACAGTAGGCCTTCAGGAAATAATTTTTGAATGAGCAGATAGGAACTTCAAAGAGTTAACCCACAGGGAGTAGAATGGGCAGTAGGGAAGAGTAGAGGACATGCCTTTTATTTTCATGCTTCTGTAGTGTCCTGCTTTCTACTGCAAAATTACTTTCATATTAAAAAATTGAAAAGCGACCATAAGTTGGGGGCGGAAGGGCTTCCTTTAGTCTGATATCATATGAAGTCCCCTTGGCTTCCTAGAGCCAAGCAGAGCAAGGACCTGTCCTTTGTGCCCAACAGTCTATTCTGCCCATGGGAGTTCTCCCTTTTCAAGCTGAACTGCCCCTAGTTCTTTCTACTAAACTCAGAAGGACCAAGAAAGGTGGGCATCAGCCCCCACGCTACCCAAGACAGGCATTAACCAAGATGGACAGGCTGAAAGGAGTACCGATTCACTTATGTTTAAGGCAGAGAAGGCTCATACTGAAACAATTCAGTGGGTGGAACAAGCGTTAAAGCATTCATTGGGAAAAGTTTCTGTGTTAATAACAGAAATCACAATGATAATTACATCCTCATTACTGTGCAACAAATGGATCTTTCAACCATTCAAAACAGTATCTCTAGGCTCCTACTATGTGTCTCGGGCATGTACCGGGCATGAACTTGGCATTTCTCCCTAAAGCTGACATCTCCTGGGAAACCGGGATTTTCCCAATTTACTTTGTCACCAAAGCAAGATCCCAAAAGCAGGCAGGTGCCACCTCTATTCACATCCCATCTGAACCTGCAACCCAAGTGACAGGAGAACAATGTGGCCAGTCACAGGGATGGGTACCCCACACCTGGCAGGGTTCGTACCCTATGGACTCAAACACCAGCCTTTTCCTCAGCAGAATCAACGTGTCTCCCAAACAGTTCTGCCCACCCAGAGAAGAACAAACTTATGAGTCTTCCTTCTCACATAGGTGGTGCACTTCTAGGGAGCTGACTCACAGTTTCATAAATTAGGACAAGAAATTGCTAGATGTTGCCTTGTTGTAAGACCTGCAGATCGTCATCTTAGGGACGTGGAACTTCATCCTGTAAGTAGAGGCTCTCTCAGCTGGAGAAAAGCATCATTTCAAACTCTGAGCTTTACAGTAAAAAAACAAGATGCCTTACCTGCTTCCCCAAGGCAGCAAGAGAATGAAGCGTATGAATTGTCTGAATAGTCCAATTAATAGTGACAAGGATGACTAGTTTGTAAAGAATCCATTACATAAACTGGCTCTCCTATCCTTTCTCTTCCTCCCACGTCTTAAAGTAAGTCGTCTGTCCCCCTCTCATTAACTGAAGCACCTAAGCTTGCAGCCTCTCCCCTCCAACCTCACCTAGGACCTGCCCTATCAATGATTCCTCTGTTTTACATTTGCAACTTCTCCCTCCCTAGTTCATTCTTTCCCTCAGTTTACAAACATTGTCTAGTTTTTCTATTTAAAATTTTTTTTAAAAAAGCTTGTTCTATCATCTCTTTTAGTTTCTTAACTACTCAACATCTTCCTTGTAAGAGCCACCATCACTCCTTACCACCTCAACCCAGAATACTGGCATCCAGGTCTCAGCACCCACCCAGATCTCCTCTCAACCTTCACCAGTGACCTTCTGGTGCTTTCTTGATCTTCAGGTCCACCCGGATCTCTCTAGCACTCACCATATGATGACTCCCCCTGTTCGAAACACTCTTCTATTTCCAAGTCCTGTATATTCTTTTCCTAATCCTAACACAACCTGCCTCCTTGCTGACTGTGACGATTCTCCAAGAATGTAGCTATGACTTCTTCTCCTTCTCTTCTCCTACCCTTGCCAATCCCATCTAAGCCCATAGCCTCAACTCACCCTTAGAAAAAGACTAACTTTTAGCCGGGCTCGGTGGCTCAACCTATAATCCCATGCCTTTGGGAGGCTGAAGTGAGTGGATTGCCTGAGACCCGCCTGGGCAACTTGGCGAGACCTCATCTCTACCATAAATCAAAAATTAGCCGGGCGTGGTAGTGCACGCCTGTAGTTCCAGCTACTTGGAAGGCTGAGGCGGAAGGATCGCCGGAGCCCAGCAGGTCGAGGCTGCGGTGGCCAGGAGCGGCCACTGCACTCTGGTCTGGGCGACAGAGTGAGACTTCAACCCAAAAAAAAAGAAAAAAAGAAAAAGACTTTTAGAATCTTTCTTTGATGACAAGCCATTTGTATGTCTGTTTTTACTATAACCGTATTAATAATAATAATAATAACTGTAATTATATCATTCTTATTAAGTCAGGGTCTTACTCTTTTGCCCAGGCTAGAGTGCAGTGGCATGAACACAGCTCACCACAACCTTGAACTCCTGAGCTGAGGCGATCCTTCTGACTCAGCCTCCCAAGTAGCTGGGACTACAGAGTCTTTGACCACTACCCTCCTTGCAGCTCCAGACCTTGGGTCCACCACCTGCTGACCTACCCACAGATAAATCCTGCCCAAACCACCAAGAGACACACCCAAACACTTCTTTGTGCACCCTCTAAAACCTCTCTCCCATTTTACCCGTCTCCCAATGCCACTGCTAATACCCACCTACAAGTATTTCTTGCCTTCTCTGGACAGACCATAGCCCTTTGCTTCAACCTCTCATCACATTCAGCCTTTTCTAGAGTGTAGTCTGGTTGTCTCCAACAGATCTCTTCTAACAATAAGCTTTCCCACTGTGGGATCCAATCTTTTCTGGCTCTGCCTTCCACAGTACTGTGCACATAGTAGGTGCTAACACAATGAATGAAAACAACACAATGAATGAAACCACCACAGCTAGAATGAACAAAGTTCATTAATGCTTCAGTAGACACTTCATTTTTTTTCGATGTTCATGTATCATCATTCACACTGGGCAACTGCATGCCAGGTACTTAGTTCAAAACTACAGATATTGCTGCTATTGCTTTTATTAATACTAATACTACAGTGAATAATAACAGGTTGGGTGCAGTGGTTCAGTCCTAAAATCCAAGCACAATGCGAGGCCGAGGTGGGAGGATTTCTTGAGCCCAGGAGTTCAAGACCAGCCTGGGCAACATAGTAAGACCTCATCTCTACACAAAATCAAGCAAATTAGCTGGGCATGGTGACACCTGTAGTCCCATACTTGGGAGGCTGAAGCAGAAGCTTCACCTGAGTCCAGGTGCTCTAGGCAGCAATGAGCCATGATTGTGCCACTACACTCCAGCCTGGGCAACAGAATGAGACCCTGACTCAAAAAAAAGATAATAATAATAACAACAACAGACATCCAATACTTACTATATGTCAGGCACTGTGAAAGCACTTAGGGAGATTATAGCATTTAATCTAAGCCACCAACCTATGAGATAAGTAATATTATCCCCCATCCCACAAATGGGACAAAAAAAGACAGAGGAACACAAGTAACTTCCCTGACTTCAAGTAACAATTAGTCCAGCAAAGGAGGACAGACTGTGAACCACAGTGACAAGTGTACTGAATACTATGAAGAAAACGCCCAGCATACAGTAGTTCCCCCTCATCTGTGGATTTGCTTTCCACGGTTTCAGTTACTCGTGGTTCAGCACAATATTTTGAGAGACAGAAGACACTCACATAGCTTTTAATACAGTATATTGTTGTTATAACTGTCCTATTTTATTATTAGTTACTGTAGTTCATTTCTTACTATGGCTAATCTATAAAGTAAACGTTATCATAAATATGTATGTATAGGAAAAATATAGTATAAATAAGGTTCAGTACTACCCACAGTTTCAGGCATCCACTGGGAGTCTTGGAACACATCTCCCATGGATAAGGAAGGACCACTGTTTACAGAACTGCTTAACAATGGGGCTTGATTCAAGCTGAGAGCCAAGGATATTTCCCTGAAGAAACCGTGCTTAAATGGGAATCTTCCAGGGGAAATCAGAATACACTGGTAACAGAGGAAGAAAGAAAAGGTATATAAGGGACAAGGCTAGCCCTGAGAAATGGACCTTCAAGAAAACACACATGAATAACAGAAAAAGCATGCTAGTTCCCAGAGCACTGGGAATCAGGTTCAGGTTCACCTACCAACCATTCATCCTATTTCCCATCCACATTTAAATGCAGGGTGTCAGGATGCCCTTATAATCCAATCCCTTCTGGAATCTTGTTTTCGAAAATCATGTATGGCCATATTATTTTAAGAAGGCAACCACCAGGTTTTAGCAAAATGCAATGATGATTGGTGTGATTGATTTCAATTTACCAAAAAGGCAGAAACTCTTGGAATTCCACAGAAAGAGCTCCACGTTACCAAGTAAAGGGATTTTGTCCCTGAGTGGTAATAATTATAATCCAGTGGAGGCAAGTCCTATTTCCAGCCCAAGCAAGGGTGTCACCTTTTCGACAGAACACAACAGATTTTTAAAATTTGCAACCACCTGAGACACAATTCTCCAGTGTTTTTCTTTTCTTTTCTTTTTTTTCCTTTGCCTGCAACAAAACACAATCATACCAACCCCTGTCTTGTCGATCTAAATTCTCTGTGTCTCCTTTACCATAGCCAATGTACTATAAATATACAGCTTTCATGACATCAACGCAAAGTTTTATTGTGCCGTTAGCTTTGATAGAAAGCACTGCAGAAAGTTGTTTAGAAATTAAATATCTAAAACAAGCTATTTTAAAATCCAGGGCCTTCACTATTTCATGTCTGCAATGAAGAAATTTCATCTTGGGGAGAGCAAGCTGTCTTTCACACCATATGGCTAATGGTGGTGCATAGCAATTAGCCAGCCTGATTAATGGGGAACAGACTCTAATTTTATGCTTATAATTGAGCCTGCATTTGCACCCCTGGTGCAAATTCAGCACATCCCAACTTCCACTTACAACAGGCAAGAAATCAAGAGAAATAGGATGGTGTGGAAAGTGAGAATTTTTTTTCCTAAAGCCCCCTAAAGAGCATCAGATTTGCAATTTAAAAGACTGTTAGCCACACAATAGATGACAGGTTTGTGTAATAGGGTCATGTCAGCCTGGTAAACAAACAGTACCCTGTACACAACTATAGGCAGCCAGGAAAACGTAATCTGTAACATTAGCAGGATGACATTTTGAATATGGTTTTTTCCTCTTAGCCACACAGTACAAACATCATCATTTGCCTTCAGTGGCTTGAGAATTTTATTTTTGCTATTTTTATGTTTCTGAAAAATAGAAAGAACATCAGCAGTAAAGCACACCAACCAGCATAATAAAGTGCTTTGGACCAATGAATTTTAAAAACAAGAAAAATATAAACTGCATTAATAGGGGGTAGGCCTGTGTGTGAGAGGCATAATATATCTTTAAGTATTTCAGAAGAGAATTATTTCCAGCATCGTCCAAACATGTGCATATATGAGATGCAAATCTATGTTATACACATATTATTTGGCCTATTGGTTGAGCTCCATCTTCCTGTCTGTTTTCTATTTTGCTAGAATCACGTGTCATAGAACATGCAAAATTCATTCTAATGACATGTTAATTGTAAGAAGCTAAAACAGAGATATGGTCAAAAAGATAGTAAGACGAAGAAGGTCATATTTTAAAGCTTTTTGAAATGGATTTTACTCATTTAATTCTGAAAGATGCATCCCAGCTTTATTGTATAATTGTTATATACTATATAACACTCATTTTTGCCTGACAATCTCTTATAAGAAATCCATGGCTACATTATGGGACTCTGCTATGCTTTAAAATTAGAGCAAAACAACCTGTTTTTGTAATAATTAACAAGTTTTGCAAATCACTGGCATGAAAACTTGTGGAACTCCTGTATATTTTAGAATAACCTATGAGAAGTATGCTTTTTTTAAACAGGAAAAAAATGAAAATTGTGTATATATACATAATTGTAGACACAGAAGTCGATTTTGGGATTTCACTCAGAAAGCACATGAAACGCTTTTTATTCTCTTTCCACCTGTAGAGTTTTAAGATTGTTTTCCCCACAAGTCCATGAACAGCAAATAAAGCCCACCCATGCCGAGGTGGCAGCTGAAGCCCTAAATGGATTGGTCAGAAATAGTCAGAAGCCAGTCAGCTTTGTGCCAGGAAGAGCCTGCATGGTTAACAAAGCAATTAGGAGTCTTTCTCTGATGCACAGTGGCATCTTCATGCTTTATCCAATTATTCAGAATATATTGGGAGCAAAGTGCTGGTGTTATTTTAGGAAGCATAAGAACGCAAGTTAAAAGGCTGTTTCCTGGTCTAGTCCCTCACATTCCTGAGACCATGGAAGTGAATTTGGTCTACTTGCCTGGTTTCAAATGCAGCTTCAGTTTGAGAACAGGCAAAAATAAAGACACTCGTTTGTGAGTCACATGAATGTTATACCTTTCAGAGACTCATTTTTGCCACCCTTCCAGAAACTCACTACCTGAGAAAGATGAGCTACATCATCAGAGTTATACACAGGGTAACTAAGAGTTCAGATGCAAGGGAAAAAAACCCAGAAAACAACCCACATTCATTTTAAGTAGAAATGATGCCTAGGTACAGACAAACATATTTTTAAGTGAGAGAATTAAAAAAGGGAACTGTAACTTTCAAGTCTTACCCAAACAGAGGCCTCTGCTGACATCAATAGAACTCTTACTCATTTTACCAGTAATGCAGTTGAGTGCATATATTAACATTCAAAGGTTATATTGTATTTCATTCGATGTAGGGAAGAAGAGGAAGGTACTGTTTTGTGCCCATTAACAGTGTGATATCAAAATGGAAATGTATGTCTTTCAGGATGAAATCTAATAAATAATTGAGAATTTACTGTGATGCCTGACACTTTACTACCAAATGTGTCAAACAGTTCTTTTTATATTGTCTAATAGAAGCAAGATAAATGTATACCTCATCATAGACCTAAGATCACCTAGATTCGAGATACAAATTCATCTTTTTTTTTTTTGCTAATTAAAGGGAGAGAGCAAGGTATTTCTTACCTGCACATGATCTCGTGTGTGAGCAAGACTCGGCACATTTCTGGGTTCTTGTCTTGGCCTTCATACACTATGGCCTGAAAGCAAAGGAACGATTTTAGCCAAGAATGGAACCAAAGAGCAGAAAACAAGCTATCAAAATAGTGTTCTTGACCATTTCACCACTACTGAGGGCCAATTCACCTTCAGGAGCGGAAGGCCTCAGTGGGCCGATTGTTTCAAGATACATGGCTTAGAATCAACTCAGATAGCGTGGAATGAGCCATGTTCCTCTCTGCCCTGTCAACCACCTTATCATGATGCACATTCTTTGAGTCAGCATGTGGGACGGGTTTCTGTTGTCAAGACAACAACAATTCTCCTTCTCATACAGAATATAAATAAATCTAATCAATAAAAAGGAAAAGCCCAGACGGCTGAGCAGATTGAGATACTATTTACTTAAAATATAGAAAAGCATTTGGATTTGATTTTTAAATGATATGTATTTGCCACATCTCTTTACTACTTCCAAGCCCAACATTTAGTGTTTGAGTGGTGAGCAGCAGAAAACAAGTGTGGGTGAAGCTAATGAGTCCATTCACTAACTGTGTCGTCTTTGAAATGATTCATCAATCAGGGAAAATCTCTCTTCCCATCAACAGGATGAGATGAGAACATGTGCTCTCATGGGTTGTACACCCACCCAAAGAGGAATACTCACCAGGATATGCTGTGTGTGTGGGCTTAAGCCATAGAGTTATGTCCCTAAACTAAGAAGAATTACATCTGACTGTCAAAATCTGGAATAGAACCATCTTACAACCCTAACGTTTTTGTCTATTTTTTGCAACGTGTGTCCAAATATTTTACTTAAAGACACCAAGACAGTTCCCTGGAATCTCAGCTTCCTTGTGGACCTACATGTTAATACCTGGGCCAAAAACACAGAGCTATTATTAACAGAGCAGGGCTGCACTGGAATACACTTAACTAATTTAACACTGTATCACTGCATAATACCAGTATCACACAGCTTCGAATTGTTAATAAAATTACTTTCACACATTCATATAACCCTCAATTTCTTGGTGACAAAACTACTTAAATTAGCCAGAGATTATCCTTATGTTGTACACAGCGATGCTAAAGCAACTAACTTGTAGTTGGCTATAATGTACTTTGTTTTTGAACCTTTCAGAACCTATAAATGATGGGTACAGTTTAAGATCCAGTGTGTACAGACCCTCCAGGCAGACTGTGGTTATGATATCTCTGACCATGTCACCAAACACATATTGCAACAAATTAAGAAGTGAGCAAAGATACTTGCATGAGGAGGACACATTCTCTACCACTGTCCCATCAAAACATCTTTTGTGGCTAGCCTATCACAGCCCTGTATTTTTTTATAAAAATGTTTTTTACCTTGACATAATTGTAGATTTACAGGGAAGTTGCAAGAAAACATAAAGAATTCCAGGATACTCGTTACCCAGATTGTACCACATTACTCAAATATCTGCATTTTACCACATTTGTTTTATTCTTTATTTTTTCCTGAATCATTGATTAGTAAATTGAAGACATACCCTAAATACTTTAGCATGTGTTTCCTTAAAACAAGGAAATACCTTCCATAACCACAGCATGATTATCTAAATCAGAAAATTAACACTGATATAATACAATAATCGAATCTGCAGGCCCTATTGAGCTTCACCAACTACCCAATAATATCCTTCACAGCAAAAGAAAATCCAATACTACATTCAGTTATCATGTCATACGGAACATTTCTGAGTCTATATATTTCATGACATTGACATCTTCTGCAGGATACAGGCCAGTTATTTTGTAGAACATCCCTCAATTTGGGTTTGTCTGAGTTTCCTCAGGCTGGAATTAAAGTTATGTACTTCAGGGTAGGAATACCACAGTGCTGATACTGAGTTCTTCTCAGTGTATCAAATCATGTTGTCTAGCAGTTTCAAGACTGGCAACATAAACTCTGACCATCCACCAGAGACCGCCAGCCATATCTCCCCACTTTACCCTATATAATTCAGAATTGTCTTTGGGAAGATCATCTAGATTATGCTAATATCCTGTTATGCTTCAAAGTTTCATCCATGAGTTTCAGCAAGCAGAGATGATTCTTTCTGGTATTCTCAAAAGACTTTTTCAAATTCCTAAGAAGTCACTTTATTCAAGAAAATGCATTAACTGAAAATATCTTAAAAACCAAAAATTATATCTGCCTGCTTTATTTCCTGCAATCACTGCTGAAAAGTTTTTTTAAAAACACATCAATTACTGATTAGATCTCATACATGGTGCTAAAAAACTCTAATGACGCATTTCTGCTAGATCCTATTATCGCTAAATTGTTTGTATGTTCTCTAAATATTCTTGATAACCTCCGTTTCAACTTTAAGATTTGTCATGCTAATCTAAAACAAGTAACTTGGTAAATAAATTCACAAATAATGATGGGGTTTTCCCTACTGCAAAATGAAAAAAAAAAAGTTGGGTTTTTTTGGGAGAAGGAGGATTGTCAGTGACAACCTTCTTATTTTGATTCTTTCTAGAGGATACGATTATTATTTTTATTGAGACTGTTAGTTCCCCTGAAATTAGTGGGCCCATGATGGTATTCAGGGAAAGACATGCTGCAATGCAAATATGCTCATGCCTCCCCCAAACAGCAGATGATAAAGATTCTCAGAAATCTTATGTTATTTCTTTGGTGGCTAAACATCAATTGTTTAAGGCCCAGACCCCCATAACACAGTTCTTTACCAAATATCATCCTGCCACTTTATTTCTGGCAGCGGAGTCAAAACAGAGAATCTTTCTCCAAATCAAGCATAGAAAAATGAAACCATCAGTTTGGATTTGCTCAGAAACAGGACTCTGGGGAGGAATGGAAGCAAGAAGTTTCTGCTCTCCCTCTCCTTAAAGCTACTATAGAACAATATTTTTCAGCATATAGAGGCAGAGAAAAAAAGTATTGCTTTTGTGACTTCTGAAAGAAAAGCAAGTGAAACCACTCCCCCACCCCCCATGGAGTCGAACTAAAATCCCGTTAACTGGAGTCAACTAGAACCTCCATTTAATGGAGTTAGCTCTAGAGTGGAATTCAGTCAAAGGCAGACCCACCTCCAATCTCACCCAAGCAGTTTTTGTTACTGAAAAGGCTTATTCACACACACACACACACACACACACAACCCACATTGTACAGAAGGTATGGGCCCAGAAATCAACATTTTGATGAGATCAAGTAGAGGAAGCTAGAATACATTTATTTTGATGAATGTTTTTGATGCAAAGTGGCAACAATAAGACAGAGTTTTTTTTGTTTTGTTTTGTTTTGTTTTTTAATGCCACCCAGTTCTTCCTTGCACACTCAACTGACATCCCTACGCCAAATGGCTAGGTCTGCATTTAGCACACACATCAAGACTGGTTTACAGTTCAGCAAACCCAGACTGAAAGCCCAAAAAGATAGGGGTCCTTTAACACCAGCTTAGGGTGAAGTTTCTGCCTTTCTTCCTAATTTAAATAGGTGCCTCTGTGGGTATGAGTAAAGCTGCTGAGGTTGGATCAGCTGGGAGATCACAGAAGCATATAAACAGCATTGACTATTTTAAGTGAAACCATTTTAATAGACAGCTGGTTTAGGGCCCAGACAATGGAACACCAAGAAGAAGGCTTATTTTCATCCTCCATAGTAAATCATGCGTCTGCTCACGGTGGGGAAGGTTGTCTGTTGTGAGAGGGACAAAGACAACAGTGGTTTAAATAAATCAATGTGTTTATCAGAAATGAGGCTAGGAGGCCTGCCTCATAGACGGGTGGGAGGGGGAGAGAAGGCATAGAAAATATATTATTTAAATAAATCAATTGATGGTGAATCAAATTGAAGTTTGCAACCTAAGAAACAAAAAATGTAATATCAAGTAGAACACAAATTAATTCTGCCAATGGCAAGTAAATCCCTTAAGGTGGCAGGAGAGTTTGTACAGGAAGAAAAGTTAAATAGCAAACAGCATTAACTTCATCTCAACTTTAAAAAGCTGGCAAAATTGATATACAAGTTGTCAAAACCATACATATTTGGAGCAGATTTATTTTTGTGATATACTCTCCTCCCTTTTCTACTATCTTAACTCTAATAAGTAGAAAGAAAATATCCCATATTATTTTTTAACACTCTCTTCACTTTCAGATTGAGGGTTTTTTCCAGAATAATTTTTTTTTTAGTAACCAAAAGAAGAAGAAAACATAGGAATTGTTAGACTTTCACATCCTTATGCAACAACAGTGTTGGAAATTTTACTGTTAGTGGGTAAAATACCACTGATTTCAAATGCTCAATTATAAATTAACCTGTGATATCTTTGAAAAGCAATCTATCAACATACAAATGTACCTCCATTGCCACTGTTTCAGAAGAAATGCTGTGAAGTGTAGTTCATTCTTGCTTTTCTAAAACATCACTTGGTTAATTGAAACTTACTATGAATAAAGACTATGCCATAAAACAAAAAATACACAGTGAATATACACCAGGATCACACTTCAGTAGGATGCCAGAGGAAATACAGAGAATTGAGAATACAGAGAATTTTTCTGTGTTTACTTGTCTAATAGTTTTAACTCTTTGAGTTCCACGCCAAAATAAAGGAGATGAGGAGAATACTTTTAACTTTGGTTCAATAAAATCTGAAGGGTGTCTAGGAACAAATTGTTTTCATTAGGAGTCTTTCGTGGATACTTCTTGCTGTTAGCTGAAGAACAGGAGGAGGAAGAGAAAGAAGGAGAGGAGGAAAGAGGAGGTGGAAAGAAGGGAGAAGAGGAAGAAAGAAAGTTATCTGTAACTAACAAAAACTCCAAATTTTCTATTTAAATCAAAACATTATCCTGGAAAACATGTTACTCCTTTTCCCACCTACAAAATAGAAAGCCATTCCTAATTTGTCACCTAAGAGAAAAAGTTCATGAATGTACAAAGTCCCTCCTTCAACCAAAGGTGAAATGTCCTCTGAATGCAAACTGTCAGCAAGCCTTTGGTAGCAAATTACCAAGAACTGAGTTAATCAAAAAATAAAATGAACACCTATAATATCAACAGAATGTAATAATAATCTTATATTCAACCACCAAGTTCCACAGCCTGTCATTTTTTTTTAAATGGTGCTAATTAATGTGGTCTTAGAAATTTCCAATAGGTGAAATAGTGCTAGATAAAAATTAAAACGTGCCAAAGAAAACACTACAAATCTAACATTTCATAAACAATTGTGTCAAACAGCAATCTAACATTAATAGTGGAATAAAATAAAAAATTATTTTGCTTCAATTAGCAGCTTGGCTACTAATGAACAAATTGCAAAGATGTAATTTCAGCTCAGCAGCTAAGCAGGCCATTTTCAGAAGTGAATTAGGAAAGTTGCGAAGCAGTGATATCATATTCAGTATGCTGTTCAGTTACATCACAGCCCTGAATAAAAAGAAAGCATGTACCAAAAGTGTTTAGCTTTAAAATGCATTTTGTATGTCTCAAAGAACCAGAACCCCTTATATTATTCAAACACCATGAAAAAAAACTAAATCACTCTAACAATCCCATATTATATTTCTTTTTCAAGCAGTAATAAAAGATATTTCACTCATATGGTATCTACATTTACATGTATATTAGTAGATACAATTGGCTCTGTCAACCCAATGGGGCAATAATATTAATAAAATAATAGAAGCGGCTAACTTATTAAGTACTTAATACGTGCCAGTCACTGTTCTAAGCCCTTAACACGTATGAATTTATTTAATTCTCTAAACAGAGTTTCAAGATAGGAGCTACCACTCTTTTCACTAGTTTGATTCCAAATGCTTATGTACTTTAATTACTCACAAGAACAAATCATCCTTGCTCAACAACTATGTAAACAATTCACCAATGTCCAAATACTTCTTTATTTTTCTCAGCAATATAAGGAAAGACAGAGAGAACAGATTATCTGTACAGTCATACAAGTTCGATAAATGCATCTCTACTAATATGTTCGTTTTTAATGCTGTTCAAACATTCACATGGAAACAGCTCTAGCGTAAATATCCCCGAACAAATGGCTGTATATTATCCAGGAGGGAGCAGTTGGCCCGCCAGACTGGGGAAGTACTAGGCCATCTGGCTCCGGCAATCTCTCCAAAACCATCAGCTTTGTTTTCACCCCCAGACTCCAAACAACACATTTTCCACTGTGATGAGTTTACATTTTCCCAAACACAGGTCCTGATCATGCATAAAAATTCCAAACTTCTTCATTCCTCTATGTGCAAGGAAATTTAAATCACCTGCATTTTTGACATGTTACCAAAGGGGAGAGAAAGCTGCTGAAATATGGCCTCTGACTATAAACTTGCTCTGTCCTTTTTGTTTGTTTATTTCCCCCAAATATATGAAAGAACCTCTCTGCTGGCCTGGTGAATTCCTCGGGAACTTATTGATATACTGAAAATGTGTTTATCTACCAATGAAGAGCCACAAACTGAAAGGGTTGTTAATCAAATCTATGTAGCCATGGTGGGATATAATGAAACAATCAATAGGAAAAAAATGCACTTGCATCAATAACTTAAAGTACCGGGAACATCAAAACAAATACATAAAGAAGTCTAGCTGGGAAGAGAAACCTGACAGCATTCCTGATTACTGTACCTTGGACCCCTCACTGTGCTGGGACCCTTTTTACGGTCTCTTCACCACATCACTTACCTTCAAATCTATACGTACAAGGATAATGTGACTACTATTTTCCCCTTTTCAAAAAGCTTTTGTTTAGGGCTAGAGAGTGTTTTGTTTTGATAACTTTATGAAATTTGGTCTCCTTCCTTTGAATTATAAAGCATCACTCTTTTAAAGCAAGATGGTAAGAAGGGACATAAGTTACATTTAAAAAATAAAAATAAAAACTATTTAAAGATAAATAGCTCACTGAAGCAATCACAGAATGTAATCACATTTCAAATACTACATGAAAATCTGAAATGAGGCCCATTAAACTTCAGTCCCCCACTGGGTTCATCTGAGTTTCTGCAGTAGATACTGTTTCTGGATGCAAAAGTCATAAACTTCTGGATTCTACGGCGCTTTTTGCATGCTCACTGATGGAATACCAAAAACAGCAATGACACGAAAACAAACTATTTTTAGTCCAGCTAAACTTGGTTTTGAACAACCCTTCCCAAAAGCAAGCCTTTTATTTTCTAGTTGGTGGACAGATTTTTTTAATATTATATCTTATGTGTTTTGCAAGGGAGGCATAAGGATGAGGGACTTCAGATTCTTACATACTCACTTCTAATAAAGCTTTATCTTTCCTGGTTGAATCCAAAAATTAAGAGTCAGTACCCAAAATAGTCTAATGAGACACTTTGAAAAGGTGTGAAGTACTGTGTCACACCAATACATCTTGGTTGATTGAGTACATTTCTGTTTGATCTCAATGCTGCTAATTCCACCCAAGACCAAGAACAGTCTATGAAAATGTAGCATGCACAGCTAGTTTTGGATTTTGCCTGCCCAAGACTCCTTGTGAGTTGTAACCTCACTGTCAAGTTACAGATATGACATCACACACTCTCAAGGCTCCATCTCTGATATGAAAAATGTTATGATAAACAAGCTGCAAAGACACTTAAACAATGACTCGGTATTCCTTCCACAACTGATGTTGTTAGAGCTCATCACATCACTGAAAATATTCCATTCTGTATTCTAAATAAATATTACAATCCAAAGTCTAGCAGAAAAAAACTTTGCAGAGGAAAAAAAAAATGCAACCATTTCATCAGGCAGGCTTTTCTTCCAATTGAAGGGGCCACATGTATATTAAACTAAAATCAAGAATTTATGAAATTTTAAGTGAGACTTGTAGTTAATTATCATAGAATAATTTCAAGCTAGATGAGAATCCACTATTTTACTCATTATGGCTAAATTATTTTTTATGTCACAGCTAGGGAAAGTTAGGTTTCTTTACGCTGATCTATCTGCCTTTTGGAGACTACTGTATTAATTGTGTACACAAGAAGCTAACCTATTTCCCAAACTCTTACAACATGTAATCAAAGAACAAGCAATTGGATAATGAGCAGGGATTGCCTTTCAAAGTGAAAGCTACAGAAAGGTGGTTATTTCAACAATTAGCATGAAAGCAAACAGGTATATCCTGAAATATCCCTTTTTCTTGATATTTTTAGACTTAGATAATTCTTAAACCTTTTTTCAGCTCACTCCCCACCAAAATATAACTACATACATTTATAATTTTGACTGAGATGTAATATTATGGCAAATGAGTTTCTTATGACTGCTATTCTTAAAATGCAAACTATACCTTGTTATTCCTTTCTTTCTCTCTCATTTAATAGAATTTATGATGATACCAAGTGGTCAAAGAATGCCTTAAGTTGCAGTTTTTCTTAAGCTCTATTGACCTTGTTAGTAAAATGATATTTGATGTATTACCTTATAAAAATCAAAAGTTTATTCTGGACCCATTTTTATATGAAAGTGTAAAGTTGGTTAACTTCATAATGGGAAATAAATTATTGGTGGCACTTTTTGTCTAGAGAGACCTAATATAAAGTTTAGAGGAAGTTTAAATCAGATATAAATTAATCACTTCAAACATGTCTTAATTCTGTGCTCCTAAGAGTTGTTCATTTCATAATGCTACCTACAATGAAATATTTAAGTGGTCAATGTTGCACAAGCAGACAGGCCTCAAATACTGATTTCTGTGTATGTGCTTTTTATCTCTTAAACAGTAAATCCTAATACATATGGAATATGTGTTAGAGTCCATAATTTCCTCCACTGTCTCCCATCTTTTTTTTCCTCTGATGAGAATGGCAGGAAAGGGTATCCAGGGTATCAGAACCAATTTTTTTTAAAAAACAAAACTCTACTTAAGACATTTTTGTTTTACTTTGTAAAAAACAAAAAATCTCACTGGAATCAGGCTTTTGTGTTTCTGCTTGGCAGAAAAAAAATAACAAAACAGTGTCCAAGAGAAAAGGAATTATCCTATGTAATAATTAAATCCATTAAAGAAAATAAAACCAAGACCAAAAGTATAAGTGGGGGTTTACTCTGAGCAATCAACTAATAAATAAGTACATCTTTAAGAAAGCCAAATATTTTAGGCAAATAAATTTCAACAGATATTTATTTATTATTTTTAAGAGCATATTTCATACTCTTATCTTCTACTTGGGTCACAGTGAAATATGAAATAATCAAAATGAGCTTTTATTAAACTGGTTCTCCCGGAGTAGATTTTAAAACTCCCCACAGCTTATTCGTGTGTAACTTGTACAATATATTTAAGCCATGGCGTATCTAAAAACAATTTTTATATATGCATATTTATCCTAATTTGAAACTTCCTAGGCCAGTATTTATGAAAGATCACCTCCCTCACTTTTAAAGGAAACATTCTAAAATCGCAATCAAGTAAATACACCTTAATTATCTTACTAATATTGCTGGTTGGTACACAATGGATAACTTTTTTTCTTTGTTCTGATTTCTTTCCCCCACCCAATAAAGCTGTCTTCTTTTTTTCTCATTCTAAGTCCTCCAAACTACCTAACCAGCTATTTAATTCTGAAACTAAACTTTTTCTTAAAATTAAGAAGGGGGGGGGAAGCTCCCGTGCCTCATTAAAACGTCAGACCTCTTTTCTGACTCGGCTCATAATTGTATCTTTTAAACCATAACTCAACCTTAATGTAGACTGCTTGACACCCGCGTGTTGAGGAGCTTAAAAAAATGCCGTCTATGTACCTTTAAGACCGCAAGCTCACTCACGCTGCCTGGCTTCCTGCCAAACTTGGAGGCAGAAGCAGGAGGGTTTTTGCAAAATACCCTTTAACAATTGTCGCTCCCTCTTCTAACACCACCTCCACCATCACTCCCTTAATAAAAAAAAAAAAACTGCGGAGCGGTCATCTACGCGCTCAGCCTCGCTCTCCATTCCTGGGGAAGCCTCCTTGGCCCCTCGCCCCCAGCCACTCTCCCCTCCGCCTCCCGAGGGAGGCCTGGCTGGCTTGGGTTTCTGAGGTCCAGCCCACTCCGCGCCAGGGTCCCCCGACACCTTTGGGGCCCTCAGGGGCTCCCCGGCCGGGTCAGAGGAAGTTCAGCCCTGATTCTCTCCACTCAACACCTCGTGGTCTTAATTGGCAAGGCCTGGGTTCCCTAGGAGGGAAGGAGCCGTCGAGCCGTCATCCCCACGCGGAGGGCGCGAGTGCGCGAATGGGCCCCGAGGGCAGCGTGCCGCATGGTCGAGGCCCGCCCTGGCTCGGAGAGTTCTAGTCCCCGCCTTCCTGCTGTGAAGGCACCAGCCTCTAGACGCCCCCGAATTCCGAGGTCCTAGAGTCACCCCCGCGGCGTGAAATCAAGAAACTTACTTGTTTTGTCATGGAGTCAATGAGGCGCACGTAGAAATCCTGCTCCGTCCTTATCCCTAGGGGGTAAAATAGAGGAACAAAGGAGAATTAGGTGAGAGGAGATGGGGGAGGGGTAGGCAACAACAAAACAAAACAAATAACAACTTACAAACACAAACACACACAAACAAGGGGGCTCCAAGGCCGGCTGGAACCTTTGTCTTGGGGGAACACAGTCAGGACATCCCTTCCCCAGGGTCCCAAGAGGGGCAGCTGGCCTAGTCTTCGGCTCTTGGAAGCCAGACCCCAAGCACTGCAGATGAGACTGGGGCGGGACCCTCACCTGGCTCCTCTCCCTTCCCACGGCCAAGAGCCCCTCCGCGCTAGCCTGGAGCCGTCGAGGCCATGACCGCTCCTGGTCCCCTGAGCTCCAGGGGCCTTGGGCCTGGAATCTGGGCCAAGCCCAAGGAACAGGCCTCGGAAAGGGGAAGAAGAATGAAAGCGGCCCAGCGAGGGCTGAGACTCCACACCTGGGCCCAGGTAAACGCGAGACCTCGGGGCACCCGGTGCCTCCTGGGGTGAAACCTCTTAGGGCTTGACTCAGGAGAGGCCGGTTCACCTCGAGGATGGCAGACGACTGACCTTCGCTGGGGGATTTCGTCCCCCTGGAGCTCCCCACGCACCCTGCCCAGACCCGGAGCCCCGGGGTACCGGCACAGCCCCGACCCGAGCCTCACCGTTGCTGTAGAGGAGCTGGAGCCGGTAGTGAATTCCGTTATTGGTCTTTTCGCTGTTGGCTTCCTGGTTGCAGCAGGACGCACAGACACAAGAGACGCAGGAGAGAGGTCGGCGTGAGCGAGTGGACCAACTTCCAGGCAACTTTCCCCAGGCCGGGACCTCCCGCCGGCGAGCCAGCCTGCCCCGGTGGCAGCACTAATTGCGGCCGACTGGGATCCCTCCTCCGCCCCCGGTTCCTGGCTGCTCCCTCTGCCCTAACAGAAAATTCCATGGGGCGCCCACGGGCGATTCTCTCCGCGGGGCCTGGGGGCTCGGGCCTGGGCCACCCGGGCAGGCGGCGCGTGGCCTGGTACTCGAGGGAGGGTTCATCCCGGGCTCTGGATTCTGGAGCCGGGCTCGCCTCTCTCCAGCTCTGGGGGCTCCGTGCGAACTTTTCTGGAGCAGGACCCAGTGGACCGGGACCCCGGGTTCGTCCGGGACGGGAAGTGGCTTGGGGGGACACCGCACAGGAGTGTGTTACAGACGATTTGCACTCACGGAGGAGCGCGCCCGCCCAGGCGCCGGGGCCTGCTCCCGAGCCGGGGACGAGGGGCGACGGCGCTGCGCCCACTTACTTTTTCCTTCTCCACGAACCCCACAAACGCTGTCCTCTCGATCTCCACGGGCTGGCCCTGTCTGTCGTAGAGGGCCAGGACGAAGTGGAAGAAGTTGGATTTCCGCAGATTGGAAGGCGGCTGCTTCTCAAAGTGAGCCCGGGCCAGACCCACCCCGCTGCGGCCAAAGACGCAGAGTTAGACGGCTCCTCCGGACGTCCACCCGCGCCCCCGTGTCACCCCGTACACCCGCGCGAACCCCCAGACACCCACCTCCTCTGCCCCCGA
>NW_007234495.1:788490-789746 GCF_000164805.1 Carlito syrichta
CCCCCCCCCAAAGCATGTGGAGAAGAAGGGTCCGAGGGCGGGACTCGGAACTGTCGCGGGTGGTCGCTGTGAAACGGGGAAGTGGGATGCTTTTTAAAGACCTGTCCTGACCAAGTTTCGCTGTTCCGCAGAAACCCTGACACTCATTCCAGAAAGGCCGGGGCTGCTGGCGGAGCGCGCCCGCCGGTACCAGGAGGCTGGGGCGCGGGGGCGCCGAGCGGCCAGTGACAGCGGACCTGCCCAACACAGGCGCGCCCATAGCCCCACACACAAACACACACGCGCCCCGCACACGCCACTTTCGCTTCCAGCCCAGTTACCCAATTCACTCTCGCTACCAATCCCCCGTCCCATCGCTCAGCGGGGCTGGGAATGGTGTTGGGGACACATGTCCCTAGCCCCGGGAAGCTGGAGATGATGTAATTAGCCATCTTCCTCCTTCCCCTTCCGCACTCTGAGTCCGGTAGGGCCTGGGGCACCAGGTCTCCGGCTCCCCCAAGCCCAGCTAGGCGGCCTGGGGGGGAGGCCGTTTCTCACTTGGGACCAGGAGCCTCGGGAAAGGGCACGGGGTGTGCCCAGGAAAGTTCCCTCAGGTCAACCTCCAAGGGCAATGCCTCCAGGCCACACAGTTCAGCGTGTCTGGAGCGGGAGAGGGGCTGGAAGGGGCCGTGGTGACGGGGGTGGGGAAGCCTTTCAGGAGATGTCAGAACTGAAGTTGGGAGTTCTATTCCACCGGCAGACTGAGAGAAACTGAAAGAGAGGGAGGGAGAACCAGACAGGCGAAATCAGAGAAGACTCGGGGGAGAAAACAGGAGAGACGGGAGGGAAGGGGAAAGAGGAGGAAAGCGCGAAGAAACAAGAGGAAGGAACGAAGGAAGGGGGAAAGAAGGGGAGAGAAAGAGAGAGGAAAGGAGGGGAGGGAACGGAGAGGAGCTGGAAGGAAGGAGGGAAGCAAAGAAAGAGGGCAGGAAAGAAGGAAGAAAGAGAAGGAAGGAGGGAGGAGAGGAAGGGAGAGGACGAAGGGCGGGCGGGAAAAGAGGAGGGAATTAAAAAAGGAAAAAGAAAAGAAAGAAAAAGGGAAAGAGGGGAGAAGGAAAGCAAGAGCGGAGGGGAGAGAAAGGGAGAGAAAAGAAAAGCGAGAACGAAGGAAAGACAGCGGCCGGGCAAGAAAGCGCTCTCACAAAAACACAGATCTCCAGCTTGCTTGGAGAGAGCCGCTCCCGGGTCGAGACAAAATGGAAACAGCCGCCGCCGAG
>NW_007234495.1:789863-791239 GCF_000164805.1 Carlito syrichta
TTTTTTTTTTTTTTTTTTAGAGACGATGAACTCGCGCTAGAAGATCAAGGCGGGCTGGAAAGCAATTTTTTAAAAAAAACGTAAACCTTCGCTCAAAACTGAGCGATAACCAGAAGAAAAAAAAAGAAGAAAAGGGAAAATCCAACGAAAAGACCAAAATAAAAAAATTAGAGATGTATGCTTGGCTGTTGGGGGTTGTTTGGTTGGTTGATTTTTGGTTTGGGTGCTTTTTTTTTTTTTTTTTTTTTTTGCTTTTTTTTTTTTTTTTTTTTTGTAATGATCACAGGCCGGTGGAGGACAGGAGGGGCTGGAGTTTCCTTTTGTAGAGGTACCCTTGACTTGAAGAAGCAGGAAGAAAAAAAAAAAACCCCTGATGGCAATTTAAGAAACAATAGACTCAACTCTCGCTGCCGGCTTTGCTACTTCAAGTGTCATTTTCCACAACCAGGCAAGTTTTTTCCTCTCTCTTTTTTTTCCTCCTTCTCTCCCAACCAAAGATGTTTCTTTCCTTTCAGTGCGTGTAGACGAGGACGCTGGTTGCCGTAGACAGATACACCCGAGGATGGGGGAGGGGGGAGAGAGGGAGAGAGGAAAGGGGGGGAAGGGAGAGAGAGAGAGAGAAAGAGAGAGAGGAGAGGGAGAAGGAGAGAGGGGTGGACCCTGTTGGATGGAGATTCTGTTTTCTCCTTGCTAAAATAGAAGTGATTTGCAGGCTTTCCCTATGGAATCCAGTTTGACTCTCCCCAGAGCTAAACACAGGCACACCAACCCCAAAGGGAGGAGGCGGGGCCCTCACCGCGCGGGCCCGCCCCCTCATTTGCATAACGTCATTCTTCCGCCCCGTCGCAGCCAATCGCGCCTCGGGAGCTGACTGGCCGGCGGCGCCAGGCCGCGCCCCCTCATTAACATCCCGCTCCCGGCGGCGCTGGGGGGCCGGCCAAAGTTCCTCGCGAAGTGGCGAGCGAGGGAGCGGGGAGCCCGGGCGTCCGGGCTGGGGAGTTCGGGCCCGGGAGAGGACGGAGAGGGGACAGAGGAACGGGAGGGGGGCTGTCCATCCCAGGAGTGTGAGCTGGGGGTCTGCATCCTGGCTGTTCCAGGCCTTTAGCGTCCTCGCAGCGCCCTGGGCGCTCTCGAGGCTCGCGGGCTGCGCCCTCCCGGGGCCGATGCCGCGTCCTGCTCCGCCGTTCTGGGACGTCGGGGACAAAAGTGGAGGAGCCGGGAGAGCCCGGGCAGGAAATGCAGGACGCGCGTCCCAGGTGCCCACCTCTTCGCTCCGAGGCGGGGGCGGTGGGATGGAGCGCGGGTGTGCGAGGTCGGGGCTGGGGGCTCGCGGAGGGGCCCCGCCTCCGCTCTGGGAGGGGCGGGTGGACCCTGGG
>NW_007234495.1:791259-797215 GCF_000164805.1 Carlito syrichta
GGGGCGGGGGGCCCCTGGGCCCCGCCGACGAGGCGCTGGGGGTCCTCGGGCCGTGGGGCCGCAGGCTCTGCCGCCAGGCCGGCCTCCGGATCGCCGCTCGCTCGGCCGCCAGCCGGGAGGCTGCCCGCGCCAGGCGCTGCTGCCCACCCGGCAGTCCTCCAGACCTGCGGAGGGTGGGATGCGTGCCCTCCGGCCGGGGCTGGGGCAGGGTGCGTTTTTAAAGTTTCTCAGATTCAATCCCCAGCCCTACACCCCTCCCCCCGTGTGGTGGTTGTCTTTGTTGTTGTTGTGTGTTTGTTTGTTTGTTTGTTTGAAGAGTGACTACCAAAAGCTACAGCAGCGTATCCCATCTCTGATTAGTTGGTTATTTGGTGTAGGGTTTTTCTCTGCCTTCATCCTTCCTGTTAAAAAGAAGGGTTTGTCCTTGTAGAATGGAAAGTGGTGAAGGGAAGGAAGCAAAGGGGAAAGAAGAAAGGAAAGAAGGGAGGGAGAGGGGAAGGAGAAGGAGGGAGGGAAGGAAGAAGGAAGAAATGACCCACCTCAGGCCTTCCAGCATACATGTTTGTGGCTGGCAAAGGAAATAGCTAGACGTTTCTGGGTAATGTGCCCCATCATTTTTTAGCAGGTTGTAACCTCTAATAAGCACATGGTGAACTTCTGTTTCATTGCCCTCAAAGGAACTCCCTGACTGCAGCCAAATCTGCTAAGGACTCCTTCGGGGAAATTCTCTGCCAGAAATCCAGGTCCCCTTTCTGCCGGCCTTTCTTGGCCCTTTGATTTAGGAAACTCATGGGGTCAGTGATGGAAAAGCACACACGCCCATGTTGAAATGGAGACAGGCAAGAGTTATGCTTTGTGCTCCTGGCGGAGCAGAAAAGCAGAGCCACTTCCTGAGTTCTAAACTGGATGAAAGCCTGTGTTCCTGGCCTGCGGGTACATGGCCACTGTCCTCAACACTGCCTTATCTCCTGTGCACGAGGCCTGCTCAGCTCTCACTCCATTTAATCCAGAGCTCTTGTGTGCCGAGCCCTTTCTCCGCGGTAACATAATTAATGCCATCTCCTCCAAGACACCCCTGAAGAGATTGGTCTGATCCATCAGGATCCCCACACAGCTTCCACAAGAGTTCCTGGCCCCGTGCAGTGGGTCATGCCTGTAATCCCAGCACTTTGTAAGGCTGAGGAGGGAGGATCCCTTGAGCCAAAGAGTTTGAGACCAGCCTAGGCAACATAGTAACACCCTGTCTCTACAACAAAACAAAAAAAATGAGCCGGGCATGGCGGCACACACCTGTAGTTCCAGCTACTCAGGAGGCTGAGGTGGGATGATTGCGTGAGCCCAGGAGGTCCAGGCTGTGGTAAGCCATGAGCGTGCCACTGCACTCCAGCCTGGGTGACAGAGTAAGACCCCAGTTCAGAGTTCCTGGCATACTGAATGTGTTCAGGAGGGAATGATAGTGGAGAGACTTGAAGGGCTATAGGTTAGTGGGGTGGGGAGAGGAGACGTGGGCCTTCTTCATCTCTATAAAATTTAAATGTACAATTGAAAACGGGCCTACTAAAAACTTTCCCAATCTCCAAGCTTAACCTGATGACCCAGGCCCAAGAGGGTCCCCAGAGTCAATCCCTTCCTCTGCTTGGGCCATAGTCTCCAGCTCAGAGAGGATTCCTCAAGGTAAGGGGTCAAGAAGCAAAGCCCACCCTCCTATCAATGTGTCTCAGCCCTAACATAAGACATAGGCCGCCCTCTCTTTGCCTGCCTGAGCCTCCATTTAAACCCTGTAGCAAACAGTTTGCAGGACTCCAGGTTGAGCCTGAAGGGGTACCCGCTCCAGTGATGGAGAGCGCACAATAAAGGAACAGGTCACTGCCAAAGGGAGGTGGCAAAAGTGCCGGGGACACGGTCGCCCTGAGATCCAGCAACAGCAAGAGACGCAAAGCAGATAGACTTCTGAGGGTCAAACGCAACCTAGCAGTGTCTATGGAGGATGAGTTTGTTGAGGGCCTCACGCTGACCCTTGTGAGAAACTGGCACAGAGGAAGACGCCATCAGCAGGTCCTATCCTGCCCAGAGTCGGTCTCTCCAGGAACCCAATATGAGGGTGGCATTTCCACATCTGCCAGGCCCAAGAAGGAAGAAAAATAAAAGGGGCAGGAATTTTTTGAAAAGACTAATTCGCTTTGGCTGTGCAAGGGCGACTCATGCCTCACCTGGGGTGACTTGAGGCATGGGCCTGGAGTGTACTTAGTTTTAATCAAGCAGAGTGTATTCATAGCTTTTCTTTTAGGTGTCTTTGTGCTTGCAACCTGGCTTTCTCATCCTGTAATAAATGTTTAAGTAGAAGGAGGCCAGAGAAAAGGTGGAAGAGAGACAGAGAGAGTGACAGGAAACTGGGAATGGCACCAAGACCAGCAAAGCAGTAACTTTTTGTAGATTTTCTCTGGTGAATATTGATCCGGCAATTGCAATTTTAAACTTTGAAAAAGAACCTCTTCTAAACTACTTCCCCTCATGTGAGGTCAGCGCCACCTCCAGAGACAGATCATGTGTGTAGAAGGGTGACAGTCAAGTGTGTCCTGAGACCGGCTTGGTCCCTTTTACTTCCTAGTCAGATCCCCTGTGAAGAGATACTTGCATGTACTAGTATGTGAGTAGGAAGCATTGCCTGGGCTTTGTAGCATATCTGTGACTTGACTTCAGGGTAGTTTATAACAACAATCCCCAAAGCAAGCTCATCAGCCTAATCGCTTGAGGGAGGGCAAGTGTGTGTGTTGTGGAGGGGAGAGAATTTTTAGAAAGGCAGATTTCCAGGCCTAGTACAGACTCTCACAGAATCAGAAACGTTGGTTTGGTGCCTGGGAATCTATGTTTAAAGATATTAGGACACTCCTAATGTGGAATAGAGAAAGAAAGGAGGAAAAGAGACCGATGCATGAGAGGAAAAAAATCCCACTGAACTTCGAGTCCTCCTTCCCAAATCCTCAGCGGCTCCCAGTGCGGGTCGCGGGCTGCCCAGCTCTCTGGAGGAACTTCGGCCCGGGAAGCAAGCCCTCCCCACCCACTCACACGTGGCCCAACTTCTTGGCTATCCAGTCCTCTTGAGGTGCAGGGAAATCAGTTCCCCTTCCCCAGGCCATCAGCCGCCAAAGTAATTTCTGGGGGCCTCGGGTGGAAACACACCCGTCCCCCAAAAGAGAAGAGACCAGATAAATACAACCGCGCTAGGACCAGCGGGCAGGTCCCGGGAAGAGAGGAAATCGTCTCTGCTCGCCCGCCCCCAGGAGGCCAGGCTGGGACCTGTCACTTAGAAAATTCCCTGGATCCCTGTTCTCCTGGCGAGGGCGCGCCCCAAGAAGGGCCGCCTGTGGGGAGATGACTCCTGCCCTTGCCACTTGCCGGAGACGGCTTTGAGGGAGACCGGACAGGCGCCTCCTCCAGCGCTGGAAAGGGGACGGGAAGAAGATAGGTGACGCGACCAAGCGCAAAGGCGCGACGTCCCCGCGCTTGAGACCCGCTCCCGAGGAGCGGCCTGGAGTCGGGGTGGGGGCGGAGGCGGAGGTGAACCGTGGTCGGGGCGCTGCCTGGAGGAGGCCGCCAGGGGCTCTAGGGTGTGGGTGGCGGGGCCCCGGAAAAGCGAGGGCCTGCGTGGAGCGCGGCTCTGCCGGGACCCCTGAGCGGCGCCCCGGACGCCGAGCACCGGGACCCGCCCGCCTGCGCGCACAGCCTTGGTCTTTTTCCCACGAGACCTCGGTCCGCCCCGGGGGAACGCGTGGGCGCGGTAGGCCAGGGGTCCACGGGAAACCCGGGGTCTGATTCCCATTTCCGACCCCTGAGCTCCGCAGAAGGCCGCCTTTGCTCGCCCAGTGGGACCCATACTTCCAGTCCCCGGGAGCGCACCTCCGCCCATAGCACAAACAGGGAAACTGAGGCCTAGAGAGGAACAAAGACACCCACAGACGGCTCCGTCTCGGGCGTGGGTGAGCTTAGTCTGGTTAGCACCAGCAACTTGGGGCTAGGGGTTCCGGCAACATATCCGAGAGCGATTCGCCTCCCTGATTCGGGTTTCCCCCAAGACGCTCCCCGATAATAAAAGATCCCATTTGTTCAAGGCTTAACGGGCATGGACCCTTTGAATTTCCACGACCGGCCAAGAAGGTAGATAAGATCGCTCCCATGTTACAGGTGATAAAGCCGAGGCCCCGTGAGCGAAGTTCAAAAACTTGTCCAAAGGCAACCACTCATCAAGTCGCCAAACCAGAACACCTTCGGAGCCTGTGCCTCTCACCTTAGGGCCAGCGCACCCAGCCAGCGGCGGCGCGAATCTCTGGTCCCTGGGTGCTCACGGCTCCCTTGACTCCGGCGGTCCCTGGGGACCGGGATCCGCGTCCCGGATGAGGACGGAGCGAGGGTGCACGTGGCCCCCCAAGGGCGGACAGTGGGGGGGGGGTCGGAAAAGTCCTGACAAATGCGGGGACCGAGTGTGCGCATTCACGCGGTCACACACCGATGCGGCTCGCTCTCTGCCGCAGGGACGGGGCGCGCCGGGGACGTGCCGGCTCCAGCCCGGGCTCTGCCACATTCCCACGGTGACCTCCAGCCGGTCGCTTCTCCCGTCGTCGCCGAGGTCTCGGAGCTCACGCAAACTCGCCCGATGGAAACACGAGAAACACAAGCCTGCGCGGCAGTCCGCGAGGCCCGTCCGAGGATAGGGATCTGGATACCTGCGGAGGAACTTTCCCGGGGAGAAGGATCGGTCTTGGCATGGCCACGGATTACTCAGAAGCTGGTCATTCTAAGTCATCGGGAGAAGGCCGCCAGGGGCTCTAGGTCCGAGGCAGCCCCGGGGCGCCACCACGCCCCACCCTGCGGCCCGCGCCCGCCGGGCTGGGGTCGATCTCAAAGGGCCCCCGCTCCCTCAGGGGTCCGCGAGGGGACCCTCCAGCGATTCGGAAATGAGCATCCCTTCCGTAACGCAAACTGGGCGGAGGAGACCTCAGTCTCCCCAGGCTCAGAGGGGAGAAAGGGAGGCGCAAGCCTGTGTACTTAGGGAAAACTTGGAGGAAAGAGGGCGAGCTGAGCGGTCGTGTTCCAGAGGCCCGCGGGTAACAAGAGGTTCGCGCGCGTATTTCCTGTGAGGCGCAATTCACTGGATACTTACACACCGCTGCGTGCTGCGGGGGCTTTGTTGGCGGCTGGGATACGAGAGGCGTTTGACGTTGAGTGTGCAAATATGTCTGCGTGAGCGAGAGCTGGCTGCACACGTATGGGCCTGCATAGCAGGCTTGTGTGCCGGTGACAGCGCGCACCTGGCTGCAGGTGTGCGCGTGGGCTTGAGGCGTGGGTGCGCACGGGCGGGAGCACACCTGTGCGTCTGAGTGTAGTGTGTGCGTGTGTTCCGTGTAGACGTGTAGCTTATGTGAGTGCGTCTGGGTGTAGGGTGTGCGTGTGCTCCGTGTAGACGTGTAGCTTATGTGAGTGGGGCGTGTGCATGTGTATTGTGCGAGGGCCCCGTGCACGTGTGTGTGAGCCTGAGCCTGCACGCGGTTTGCGTGTACACATGTGGTTTGCGTGTACACGTGTGCGTGTGAAAACCAGCAAGAGTCCAAAAACTCTAGATGCAGGCAGGGGGAAACAGCAGGCAGGATGCGGACTGAGGGCCCGAGGGCGAGCGTGGAAACGCTGCTTCCTTGGCTTTGCAGGTAGCAGGGAGCCGCCTGGGGACGCAGGGCGGGCCCCGGAGGCCGTGGGTTCGCGCCCAGGTCAGCTCGGTTCCCGCTGCGGGCCCACAGACGACGCGGACGCGCTCGCACCGGCCCCTGCCAGACGTGTCCGCGCTGTTAATCGCTCCTCGCAGTCAGTTTCTGATTATTGACACCGCGTGTCCTGAAAGAGACCGTTTTCGGGTTATTTGCTTAAGTATTTGTCATCTTTCTCGTCGCCTTTCTTTTTTTTTTTT
>NW_007234495.1:797367-901810 GCF_000164805.1 Carlito syrichta
CTGGTTTTCCAGTCACTTTCATTGTTTCTCCTTCTCTTGCGACAACGTTCGCCTTATCCCGAGCCTTGAGGATCCCCAAACACGCCTTGCCGCTGCACTTTTGTGCATAGCCGGGATACCTGCCTCCTCCTCCTCCCCCAGCTCAAAGGTCACCTCTATGAAACCTTCTCAAGCCCCTCCAAGGCAGTCACTCTTGTTTCTTTCTGGTTTCTCTCGTGCCCTCATCACATTGGACAAGAAAATACTGTTAAAACGTCTTCCTGCCTTCCCTAGTCAGGGAGCTACTCAACCATGGCCACCGTTGCTTATCCAAGAACAATACTGTGGAGCATTTTATGCAATGTTCTGTGCTAAGCACTTTGCTTACATTGTCTTATTTCATTTGCAGCAAAACCAGAAAGAGAGCACCAGTAGTGTTTCCCATGCTACAGATGAAGAAACAGGCTGGAGAGAATAAGTACCCTTTCAAGGTCGCTTTGCCGCCTTGAAGAACCCAAGTATGCTGTCTGATGCCACAGCCTTCTTTTCTTAACCTCTGTGAGACTTATTCAGTCCTATAGCCATTGACTCTGTGACAGGATAAAGCACAACAGAGTGGGTGTTTGTATATTTTTTAATAAAATGTACCCTTGCCCTTTAAAATGCTTTCTTCTTCTAGAGAGTTGGGCTAGGAAACGCTTAGAAATTATCAGACAATGAAATGTCACCACAATGATTTATCCCTACAGAGTATTCTAACACTAACTAGCTAGGTGACCTTGGTCAAGTCACTTCATCTTCAATTTTCTTATTTGTAAAAGTAGGTTTACTGTGAGGATTAAATGAGGGGAAAATGTGAATTAGTTGAGATAACACCACACTAGATCATACTCAGTGATTATAATAACTCAATATATAATTATTGGTGATAGTTTTAAAAACTAAAACACAAAACTGAATTACCCTAGTAACATAGAATTCACTGTACCTCTGTATGAAAATATCTCACTATTATATCTTCATTTTCATATTGGACATGATTTATATGATATTTTTAGTTTACAGTGATTGGGGTGATCATGTTAACCCTAAAAATTTAAGGGGC
Source organism: Carlito syrichta (assembly GCF_000164805.1). Classification (NCBI taxonomy): domain Eukaryota; kingdom Metazoa; phylum Chordata; class Mammalia; order Primates; family Tarsiidae; genus Carlito; species Carlito syrichta. Next base: position 798,452 of record NW_007234495.1, read on the forward strand.
AGGGGCGAGATAGAATTAAGTGGTAAATCAGCAAATTTTGCCTCTCGCATTTTCCTCCTGCTTTGTAGATTTTTCCAAGAAATATTTTTTTAAAAGAGTATAAATGTGCTTATGATTCTGGAAAGTACAAAACTCTATTTTTTAATTGAGGGGAGATTCTGAGCTAGTTTGAGTTTTTCCCCACTTGAAAAACTTTGTTGCTACTAATACATTAAAAGTTTAAAAATATGTCTAAGCAAATGATTGTACTCAAACAAAAGAAACAAATGAGAGTTGTTTGAATATATCCCAGACCTCAAGACATTTCCCAAAAAGGTTACATTTTAAGGTTCAGGATGTCTTTCTGGAATGACCCTTTAAACAATTACTCCTATTAGAAATTTAGGTGAAAATGAACATTTCTGCCTGATCAGGCTTTAACTTTCCTGTTATCAAATTATACTAGTCATAATAGACTAGTATAATCATGCCATAAACATGTAATTTCTCCTCAGAGAAATGAGGTTAATAAAATCCACAAAAGGTATAAAAGTACCACTGCATTTAGCTGACCCTCAATGCCTTTCTGGAAACTTCACCCCAGCACCAATTTCATTAAATTTATTAGCATTTGCTTTGCATTCTATGCAAACTCGTGTGTAGAGATGATGAAATGAATTCGGGAAGCCTTACCTGCAGTAAACTAATGAGTTGAGAGAGTTTGTTGTATAGCTAACAGATATTTTACAATCCCTGATTGGGATTTGATTGCTATTGATGGTGTGAGACATTGGCTTTTTGACAAGTTGGAGCCTGTTCTGTTTTCTTCTTTTTATATTCCTAGTGTGATAGCTATTAGAGATGGTCACCAAAATTCTGGGTTTTCTTCTTCCAGGTGCATAATACGATTGAAGTATTCTGAGTCCTGTGCATTTCGATGTGACCCTGTGATTTGCCTTGGCAAATGAGTAATTAGCAGATTTGATACGTGTCACTTACAGGCAGAAGCATGAAGAGCCAGTGTGCGATTTACCAAATCCCCTGCCTGGTGGCACAGCTGCCACTGACCCCTAGGTGGAGTTTCCATCGGCCTGCCACTCCCAGCACAGACGTGTGGTGTGATGGCCCCTCCTACCCGCATAGACATTTAGCACAAATGGGAAACCTTCCTTCATTACTGTAAATCCTGGAGATTTTTTTTTTCCTGCAGCTTAACTCAGACTCTGCTAACTAATACAGTTAGGAAGGTAACTTATCTTTTCTATTCTTTTCATGGACAGTGTGAAAACTATCCTAGAGTGAAGTCAACTTCCACATGAAATTAAATAGAATAATCAGATAATGAAATCATTCCATTAGAAATCTGAATTTCATCTCCTTAGCCAATTTGTACATTTTCTGGGGAGCAAAACATCATCTAGAAAACTCTAAAATAAAGAAAACAACTGAATTTTCCAAATTCTTAAAAGGAAGCTCAAAGTTATTGCTGGATCACCACAAGAATTTTCAACGGGTCCCTTGCCCACTTGTAGAAACCTCATGACACGAGTTTTGTAGGGTCTGACTGGAAGAGAAGAAACTGCTAATAAACATCATGTCCAGGTCTACAATTTCAGGTTGGTGAAAAGGAAAAATGCTTGGCTAATCAACTTGTGTTTAAGGAACTTGATCTAGGGCAAGTCAGACAACTTTTCTAGACTTTAGTTTTCTCATCTGGTGTTATGGACTGAATGTTTGTGTTTCCTCAAATTCATATGCTGAACCCCTAACCCCTAATGTGATGGTGTTACTTCCCAAAGGTAATTAGGTTTAGATGAGGTCATGAGGGTAAAAATGGTACACTTGAAAGAAGAGGTAGAGTGCGCACTCTCTCTCTCTCTCTCTCTCCCCCCCTGTGTGTGTGTGTGTGTGTGTGTGTGTGTGTGTGTGTGTGTCTCTCTCTCTCTCCCTCCCCTCACACCCATTCTGAGGATACAGCAATAAGGCAGCCATCTGCAAGCCAGGAAGAGCGCCCTCACTAGAGCCTAAGCATACGGGCACCCTGACCTCAGACTTCCCATTTCCAGAACTGTGAGAAATAAATGTCTGTTGTTTCAGCCACCTAGTCTGTCGTATTGTGTTATAACAGTCCAAGCTGATTAAGACATCTGGAAAATAAGAGAAATTAGGTAAGATGATCTTCAGGATACCGTGCAGTTCTATGAAGCTAGAATTCTGAGGTAGTTAATAGTTTCAGGAGTTGATGCTATAATATGAGAGAATAGTCCTGTGTCTTCTTCCCCAACACTAATTGGTGCAACTTTTAAAATGTCTTCAAATGATCCCAGCTTAAGACAACTGCTTCTTAGGTCAGATAGATAATACTTATTTTCTTCAACCTCAGATCTTTAAAATGCTAGAAAAGTGAGTCATACAGGTTTGGGACCATATAAGATGCTTTTTCATTTTCTAGCCAAGAGGAGAAATTTGCTTCTTTACTGAAGAACTATTCTCTTCAGAAGTCAGTATCTGGTCACGTAAAGAAATTTTCTGTGAATTCTCAGGAAACTTTTGTAAGAAAATAATGATTGTGTAACAAGTGCTATAAGGTGAAATTACTGTTATTTGTTCTTTATCTTTGGTGTGGCATGACTGACTGCCAAGAACAATACTGTTACTTTCATTTGGATAATAATTTAAAGTTGTCAAAGAGGTTTTACATGGGTTATTGTCTTGACTCCTCTCAACAAACCATGAGACGACATTTCTCCTCCACTTCACAGGGAAGGTACTGAGGTTCAGATTTGCCCATGCCATGTGGCTAGTAAGCAACATATAACTCAAAGGCCACCTATGAAATTAAGAAACCTGTCTGAAACTTCAGTAGGAAATAGAAAGTGTCAAAACAATGCCATGGGGTACTCCTTTATATAAAGATGCAGGATGCTTTTGGTTGCAGATATTATTGCTGTTAACAGGTACCTGGTTTTACTCTCCTTCTGGGCATCCATGAAGATAGTACTTCCCTCCTTGAAGTTTGAGGTGGTCACCTGACACGTATGAGCCAGAGCATTTACCTACAGGAATGCCCAGGGATCTCATTCCCCACAACCAGAATTTTTTTTTATGTGAGTCAAAGTCTCACTCTGTTGCCCAGACTGGAGTGCATGGCATGTTCACAGCCACCCCAGCCTCGACCTGCTGGACTCTGGCCATCCTTCCACCTCAGTCTTCAAGCCTTTGGCTAATTTTTTAAAATTAATTAATTAATTTTAAAAATTATTTTATTTTCAAAGTGCAGTGTACAAATGAGGGTTAGATACATACATGGTCATCATGCAGGTAAAGTGTGGGTGCCCTTATTGATGTTGTGTGCCCTCCCCTCCCCTGGCAGTGTCCCACTACTGCCAATTCATTTCTTATGGTGTTGTGATAAATATTCAAGGTCCACTTACGAGTGAGTACATGTGGTACTCAGATCTTTGTTTCTGTGATAAATCACTGAGTATTATAGACTCTAATTCCATCCAGGTTGCTGCAAAGTTCATAATTTTGTTTTTCTTTGTGCCTGTATAATATTTCATTGTGTAAAATGTACCAAATGTTCTTTATCCAGTCCACTTTCAGTGGGCAGCACAGTTGGTTCCATGTTTTTGCTATTGTGAATAATGCTGCAATAAACATGCATGTACAGGTATCTTTATTATGAGTGATAATTTTTTTTTACTTGTAGAGGCGAGGTCTCGCCAAGTTGCCCAGGCTGGTCTTTAACCCGTGGACTCAGGCAATACACTCTCCTCGGCCTCCCAAAGTGCTGGGATTACAGGCTGAGCCACCGAGCCCAGCCACAGTCAGAAATATTACTGAGGGTAGATCTATCAGTTTGGATCCTGCTGCAGTTATCACCATGAGCAGATTTCTTTGTCAATATGCACTATATTTAATGTAAGCAAGTGGTGTAAGCCACTAGGATTTGGGGCTTTCTTATTATTGCAGCTGGATTTAGCCTGTCTTGCCTGGTTAAGCTTCCTAATTCAAATTTAAGTCTTTTGTGAAAGGGAGCAATCTCTGTAGGGCAGACACTCTTAAACTTGAGTCAAATACATACATATACCTTTTAAGGAGAAAAACACTCCCCTAGACCACTCATGTTTTTATTTAAATTAATTTTATTATATTACTTAAATACGTGCAAGCATAAAGCAAGGATTAAATTCTTTTTTTTTTTTTTTTTGAGTTGGAGTCTCACTCTGTTGCCCAAGCTGGAGTGCAGTGGCACACTCAAAGCCACCACAGCCTCAACCCATTGGGCTCAGGCAATCCTTCTGCTTCAGTCTTCCAAGTAGCTGGAACTACAGGTGCATGCTACCACACCCGGCTTATTTTTGTATTTATTGTAGAGACAAGGTCTCACCAAGTTTCCCAGGCTGGTCTCAAACCTTTGAGTTCAGGCAATCCTCTTGTCTCAGCCTCCCAAAGTGCTGGGATTACAGGCTTGAGCCACTCTGCCCGTCTAGGGATAAATTATTTATACATATAATTTTTAAACTTCTGTGAAACCAAATTCCAAACTAAATGGAGAAAAATACCCACAAAAGCAAAGATTTAAGAATTAACAGTAATAGGGCTGGTTATGTTACCTCACACCTGTTATCCCAGCACTTTGGAAAGCCAAGGTAGAAGGATCAGTTGAGGCCAGGAGTACAAGACCAACCTGGGCAACATAGTGAGTCCTCATCTCTACAAAATATTTTTTAACAAATAGCTGAATGTGGTGGCATTTTCCTATAATCTCAGCTACTTGGAGGCTGAGGCAGGAAGATCATTTGAGCCCAGGAGTTCAAGGCTGCAGTGAAGTGCAATTGCACCACTGAACTCCAGCATGGGTTACAGAGCAAGACCGTATCTCTCTCTCTCTCTCTCTTTCTCTCTCTCTCTCTCTCTCTCTATATATATATATACATTTTTTAAATATATGTTTTTAAAATTTAAATAAATTTAAAAGTTGAAGTACATTTTAAAATTTTTAAAATAAATAGTAACAGAATGTGCTGAATGGCATTATTTTGTGGAAACTGAGTGCCACTCAATGAAGCAGGTTTTTTGGGGCTTGGTATACCTGTATAATTGTGTCCTCTGTAATGGCCCAGTTCTACTACTTTTCTCTTTTTATGAACTACCACGAAACATTCCTTAATTCATATTGTATGAAACAAGCTTAAAGAAATAATTTCACTATCAAATCCATTTCTGTCCCTTTCTTATCAACCTATGACAATTAAGAATCACTGTTGACACCAATAAACACAAAATAAAATTTGAGCTCAGACATTTTGTGTTGGGCCAGACATGATGGCTCATGTCTGTAATCCTAGCACTTTGGGAGGCTTAGCTGAAAGGATCACTTGAGGCCAGACGTTCAAGACCAGCCTGGGCAACATGTGAGACCTTGGCTCTACAAAAAAATTAAAAAATTAGCCAGGCATGGTGGCACACACCTGTAATCTCAACTACTAGTAAGGCTGAGGCGGAAGGATCACCTGAGCCCAGAAGGTCAAGACTGTGGTGAGCCGTGTTCATATCATGATACCATTATACTACAACCTGGGCATCAGAGTGAGGCAAGAAAGAGAGAGAGAGGGAGAGAGGGAGAGAAGGAGGGAGGGAAGAAAGAAAGAGAAAAATGAAAGAAAAGAAATTGTGTGTCAGTATTCAGTTTAAAGGTAATTGCCCAGGTCAGTCTGACTATGCTTAACTTTTTAAGATTCACATTGAAATGAAAACCCAAAGTCTTAAAATTCTTATTAAAAACTAAGAAACTTCTCACTCTCAAAAGTACATTTTAGATGCCACTGAAGTGTACACTTTAAAAATAGCTAAAAGGGCATAGGTATGTATATTTTACAATGATTTTAAAACTTTTTTTCTGTAAGAATAACTCAGTTATCCTGAGGATCCTAGCACAACTCCCACTATTTTGATGCTGGGTGACATTTGCAAAGCAGTGCTGTATTTGCCTTTTGTTTCCTTTTTCTTTCTCTTTATTTATATTTTAATTTTTTATTCAGGGGGTACACATGCATATTTGTTACATGGACATATGGTGTAGTGGTGAGGATTGGGTGTCAGGTGGTCCATTCTCAAGATAGTGAACATTGTGCCCCATAGGTAACTTCTGAACGCTAACCTCCTCTGCACTCCCCCCACTGGTGTCCCTAGTGTCTACTATTTCCATATTTGTGACTGTTCAGCTGCCACACATAAGTGAGAGCATGCAGTGTTTGGTTTTCTGTTTCTGAGTCAGCTCACTTAGGATGGAGATCTCCATCTCCACCCATGTTGCTGCAAAGGACATGACTTAATTCCTTTTTATGACTGTGTAGTATTCCATGGTGTATATATGCCACGTTTCCACTATCCACTGATTAGCTGATGAGCATTTAGGTTGGTTCCACATCTTCGCAATTGCGAATTGTGCTGCAATGAACATACGAGTACAGGTATCAGTGTCTTTATCTTAAAGGATTTGTTTTTGTTTGTTTTTTTAGAGATGAGGTCTCTCTATGTTGCCCAGGCTGGAATGCAGTGGTTATTCACAGACATGATCATAGCTCACTGCAGGTTCAAACGCCTGAGCAAAAGCAATCCTCCTGCCTCAGCCTCCCTAGTAGCTGGGACTATAGGCTCAGGCCACTATACCCAGCTTTATTAAGGGCAACCCTTAATAATAATAATATACAATTAATTATTTTTTATTATTTTTGTTGTTCATAATAATAATAATGTCGAGAACCAAAGAGGACAGAGTGAATGAAGAGTCTTCCACAGTACCAGTCTATAGAGAACTGCTATGCATCTTCCTTCTGGGCTATAGGTGGACTGCATTTTCCAAACTTCCCTGAAGTCAGGTTGACCTGGAATTGAAGAAAACCATTTCCAGACGAGTCCATCAACCGTCCCACACAAACTTCCACTCTTTTTCTTCCCCCTTCTGTGGCAGATTCAGAGGATTGAACACAGGATCACTTAGCAGTTGTCTTCTGTAAAGGGACAGATAGTAAATATTTTGGACTTTATGGGCCATACAGTATCTCACAAATACTTCACTCTACTATTGTAGTGTGAGAGCAGCTACAAAGCTTAGATGAAAAGGAGATGAATGGACATGACTGTTCCAATAAAACTTTATCTAGAAAAAAATTTTGCAAAACCAGTAGATGAAGGGTTGGTCTACGAGCTATAGTGTGCTGACCTCCGCTCTAGGGCATTCCAGAGTCACAAAATGAAAAGGGTCTGGGTCCCTAAACCACTACATGAGAAAATAGACTTTATGTGAGCAAGAAATAAATGTCTGTCATGTTAAGTCATTGAAATCTCAGGGCTGTTTTGACAATAGCTTATTCTGATACAATACCCATACACAGATGGCTTTCTATAACTATTAGTCTTCCCTTTATTCCTTGCAGTTGCTTTAAAGACAGAGGCTGTGGACTATTCCTTGGTTTACCCCCATGTAGAGCCTTCCCGAAACACACAAGTGAAATGAATATAACGCCATCAGATAAATAATCATGTGAATGGAGAAATGAATGGACGCGACATCTATAACATTCTAAGTTGTCACTGCCCTCCTCTCTTCATCCCCCACCCTGTTCTTAGACACATTCCTGGGGTCTTTTGTGCCTCATCCCAGATAATCAGAGACACATATTTGTGAGACGATTGTCTTGAGTAAAATGAGTAGAGCTTGGCTAACTGGTCCATTTTAGGGAACAGGTTGCTCCCTGTTCTAATAAGTTCCTGGAAGCTACTGCAAAGTCAGCTCTGGGTCTTTGCTCAGCTACTACACTAACAACCATAGCCTATCTCCTAGTCATCTAACTCCATCACTATTGTGGGTTGATGTTTTCACCACTCATTTATAGTTAGGGGATCCTGACAGTCAAAGGGATTAAAGAGCTTTTCCAAAATCATATGCTAGTCTCGCCTGAGTACTAAGCATCCTCCTATCCAGAGGTGTATTCCAAGGCCTCTGGACTCTTACTCACCTTCTCTATTTGAAATGTATTTATTGGGAAACAATTGACCTCAGAATGAGTAATCTGTCACCACTTGAGAAAGTTTCACTGAGTTTCAAATTTTCCCATTACAAAAGGAAGATGAGAAAAGTATGTCCTAGATACTACAAAGAAAAATGCTTCATCGTCTTAATTGCCTTTCTATTTCAATCAAGGATGGCATTTAATTATTTCTGAACTACATTCAAAACTCCCTCTCAAGACTATTACTCTCCCCAGGTGAGTTAACCAAAGCTGTGCAAAACATTTCTCAAATCTGAATAATACTATCAAACATTTACTGAGAACTTTCTACATGCTGATAACTAGTCTAAATTGTTTCCACTCATGACCTCATTTATTCCTCCCAGCAAGTCTTATGAAGAGGAAAAAAGAGTTATTCTCCTCTCATGAGTGAGGAGACTAAGGCACAGAGAGGGGAGGCAGTTTGTCCAAGATCTAAAGGCAGTAGGTAGTGAAGGCAGCAGTGGGTCTCAGGCTACTCCCAGGCCATGTGCTCTCTTCATGAGTCCACTGTATGCAGTCTCTGAAGGCAGAGATTTGGTTTCCCCTTTGAGATATACATTTCTGAGTGTGTGTCCAAAAACAATATGTAGGAACCACCCAAGATGACTTGACTTAGCTACTGAAGGGCCATCTGGGATTGCAAACCTCTGAAAATCAAGGTGGGGCATCCATAGGCTATAGCTGTGGTTTCCAACCTTTTTGGCATCAGGGATCGTTTTTATGGAAGACAAATTTTCCATGGACCCGGAGCGGGGGTGGGGAGGAAGGGTTTCAGGATATTTCAAGTGCATTATATTTATTGTGCACTTTATTTCTATTGTCACATTGTAATATATAATGAAATAATTATACAACTGACCATAATGCAGAATCAGTGCGAGCTCTGAGCTTCTTTTCCTGCAACTAGATGATCTTATCTGGAGGTGATGGGAGACAGTGGACACCCAAAGGGTGTTGCTTATGTCCAGTCTACTCTGTAATCTCGTTTTGGTTGCTGTCGCTGCAGAAAACCCTGCTTCACAAAGGATGTTGGAAGTGGAAGCAGGCTTTTTGGTGCTGATCTGACAGGAGGCTAGAGCTCAGGCAGTAATGCAAGCGATAGTGAATGGCTATAAATACAGGTGAAGCATTCCTGGCTTGTTCCACACTCACCTACTGCTATGTGGCCTGGTTCCTAACAGGCCACCGATAGGGAGTTGAAGACCCCTAGGCTATGGGGTCATCAGGGGCAGAGTTTGTCTGACCTTTTAGACAACATGAGGAAAGGTGTTCTTGTTGGTAAGCACCACTGCCCTGAGTCCTAGAAAGACCCACGTGACACTCTCTCGGTATTCTACACTAACTCCATCACCGACTTCATCATGGCTGTTGGAAACCCCGTGGAAAGGAAATAACATTTTTGTGATTTGTACTTTACGGCCATCATGCTTAACTCACTTGACTTTTCAAGAGAATGAAGAAGATTTACTTAGGATTTCTACTCTAAAATTGAATGGCACGAGTGCCTATATTGTGGAAGTATGAAAAAGAAAACATGTTCTTGTGTGATAGGCCATCGCCTTTGAAAAGCACCTACTACAAAACAGGATAAAGACTGGATTTTGAAAAAGGCCACATCAGTAGGAAAGTTGGCATTTCAAACCACTGACAAGGATTTCAAACTTTACAACAGGTAAAATGTGGAGTACATGATATCTTCAGATCAAAAGATTTTGTAATTTGGATTAAAAGGTTTTTTAGTCTTCACGGTGGTCTTAGTGTTAATAGTATAGTTATTCTTAATACTTTAAGGAAAATATTTTATTTCATTAACTTTGCATAAGGGTATGTGTGAGAAACATTGATATTTTGAGAATATCAGATATAGCCTCTGGTCGGGCACAGTGGCTCTTACCTGTAATCCCAGCACTTTGGGAGGCTGAAGTAGAAGAATTGTTTGAAGCCAGGAGTTCATGACTAGCCTGGGCAACATATCAAGACCTTGTCTCTACCAAAAATAAAAAAAAAATAGCCAGGCATGGTGGTGCGTGTCTACAGTCCCAGCTACTTGGGAGGCTGAAATGAAAGGATAGCTTGAGCCCAGGAGGTCAAGGCTAAGGTAAGCCATGATCGTGTCACAGCACTCCAGCCTGGGCAAAAGATTGAGACCCCAACTCAAAATACACACACACACACACACACACACACACACACACACACACACACACACACTCATACATATGTGTGCATATATATAGTCTCTATTTCCAATAAGCAAGAACAACTTTGGTTCCTTGTGTATTCCTGAAAGCTTCTATTCACAAATCTGATTATTTGTTTAAATGAATCTATCACCAGTAAATGTGTTAACATTTAAAAAGACTCTAGGCTCAGTTTTTTATATTAAGATTTGTGGAAGTTATACTGCTTTGAGTCATGCAAGCAGTTGTTTAATAAAGACTTGGACTATATTCTTAAATAATGGAAATTGAGTAAGAAATCTAAACAAAGCTAATTTCCTCTTTCTTTTCCTTTGCCATGCACATAGTATAAGCGTTAAGCACCCAAATTCCATTATGTCCTGGAAATACCACACCAACTTGGATGTACTCAAGGATATGCAAAGACTAAATAAAATATCATTGAGCTTCTTGTTTCTGGTGATGGCAGCTATGTCACTCAGATTGATCCCTCCTTGTACCTCACCACACACATACACACTGATTAACCAGAAAAATGACTGGAATGTTAGACACAAAAAGCTTATGCTCAAAAACATTTCTGGTTATTGTTCACTTGGGTTTCTGCTTAAGGGTGGCTTGCAGAGAGGCAGCAAAGGTCAAGGCTGAAAACCATCCAAAAGGTGGAAAATGTTTAGGAGACTTCTTCCAATGAAGTTGGAATTTCAAAGAGCTGCATTTTCAATGTCCAGACAAAGCAGGTCTAAACCCATTCCTTGTTCTCTTATTCAGAGGAACTTTTGGCCCCAGACTGGCCCTCAAGATGATTTATAGCAAGACACTCACAGCCTGAGTTGCATAAGGAATCTCAAATAGTGGTACCCAACTGGTAGTTCACCCAGGTGTCCAACAGAAGCAAACCCAAGCTTCTCAGGGGGAGGACATATCTAGGCTAGGCCAAAAGTCAGCAGGAACACAAGGAGACACAACCTAACAAGAATCAACAGAAAGTAGAAACATGTCTGCACTCTCTTCGGGCATCCTACAGACTAAAATAGCTCTATAGTTCCATGTTGACAGTAATAAATGACAAACTTCATAATATCTGCAGGAAACAGAAAAGCTATAAAATTTGTTATAGCAGGTTTGAAACAAACAAAGCTTTTGTAAATAAAGATTAAAGTAATGTTAAATACTCAGTGAACGGATTTAACTGCAGACTGTATAAAACATAAAAGAGAATGAATGAACTTAAAAATAAATGAGAATTAGTGATCCAGCATAAAACATGGAGTAGAGAAAAATAAAAACAACAGTAAGATGCAAGGAGGATAGAGTGAGAAATCTAACACACATTTAATCAAGTCCTTAGGAGGAGAGGAAAGAGAAGATGAGGCAGAGGAAATGTTTGGAGAGAAAATGACTGAGAATTTTCCAGAACTGAAGAAACACATTAATCTATGGATCAAGAATATCCAGGGAATCCCAAGCAAAAAAAAAAATGATTATGATAATAAAATAGCAGAAAAACAGAGGTAGAGAGAAAGATCTTAAACCAGCCAGAGGGAAAAAAGACAAGTTTCCTTTAAAAGAGTGTCAGGTAGACTGACTTCCAGCAAACACCCAGCTGTTTTCTCAACAGCAATAATGGAAGACAGAAGATAGTGGGATGATATTTTCAGTGCACCATAGAATTCTGCTCCCAGTGAAAGACAAACTAAACGAGACAGAATCTATTGCCGGCAGAGTCTCACAGTAGGAAATCTTTTGCTGTACTTCCGGCAGAATAAGAATGATTCCAGAAAGAAGATCTGAGATGCATGAAAGCTTGTGGAACAGAGGAAGTAGGGAATGTGGGTATATAAATAAGCATTGACTGCATAAAAGAGTCATGAGAGTTTCTAGTAGGGACAAGAGGGATTGATTAAAGTACCAGATAACAAAAGCTTAGGAATTTGAAGAGGAAAAATGGAGAAATGATAAAAAAGAGTCTTGTTTGTGGTGTTCTTGTGCTCCTTGTTTGTCCAGCAGAAGGTGAACATTCTGATTACTTGTAAACTCTGGTAATTATGGAGGTTGAAATGTCTAAGACATATTGGTTCCCTAGGGCTGCTGTAACAAAGTACCATGAAATGGGGGACTCAAACCACAGAAATGTATTCTTTCATGGTACCAGAGGCTAGCCACCCAAAGTCTAGGTGTTAGCAGGGACATTTGTCTCCAAAGGCTCTACAAAAAGTCCCTCTTTTTCTCTTCCAGCCTCTGGGAGCCCCAGGCTTTCCTTGGTCTGTGGCAGCATCATTCCAGTCTCTGCCTCTGTTTTCACATGTCTGTCTTTCCTCCGTGTGTCTCTGTCTTCTTTTCTTATCAGAACATTAGTCATATTGGATTAGGTTTCACCCTTATGACCTCATCTTAATTTGATTGCATCTGCAATAACCTATTTTCAAATCAGGTTACATTCACAGGAACTAGGATAGAATGAGAGGTTAGGACTTCAATATACCTTTTGGGGGGAAACAATTTAACCCATAACATAAAGTAGCAAGTACAATTTTAGAACTAGAATGTGGTACTTCCAAGCTAGTAGGGAAAATTACAGTAGTCCCCCTTATCTGAGGTTTCATTTTCTTGGGTTTCAGTTGCCCACGGTCAACCACGTACTGCAAATATGTGAGTATAGTACAATGAGATATTTTGAGAGAGAGACACCACATTCATATAACTTTTAATACAGTATATTATTATAATTGTTCTATTTTATTATTAGCTATTATTGGTCATCTGTTACTGTGCCTAATTTATAAATTAAACTTTATCATAGGTATGTATGTATATGAAAAAGCATTGTATATATAGTATTTGGTAACTATCCATGGTTTCAGGTATTCACTGGTGGTCTTCGGATATATCCCCAGTGAATAATGGAAAACTACTCTAATTGAATAATTATGAATACTGAAGTTTAAAAGTAACATTGAAACCAAAACATATCAAGAACTGTATAAGAAATAAATATTATAGATTAATCCCATTCATGAACACAGATTTTTTTTTAATTTTAAACAAAATACAAACTGAGCTCACAATATATCAAAAGGACAATATCTCATGAACAGGCAGAGACTGGAATGATGCTACCACAGACCAAGAAAGCCTGGGGCTCCCAGAGGCTAGAAGAGAAAAAGAGGGATTTTTTGTAGAGCCTTTGGAGATAAATGTCCCTGCTAACACCTAGACTTTGGGTGGCTAGCCTCTTATTCTTTGATTTTAGAGTTGATATAACATAATGAAAAGCAGATGATGTAATTCACCATATTATTTGATTAAAAGAGAAAAATCATATTGTCTTTATCATGAGAGATACAGAAAAAAAGCAGTTGATATAACTAATAATAGTACCTACTTCCTAGGGCTCTTGTGAATGTAATATGAACCAATATCTAACATATATAATAAAATGCTCGGCTGTATTAGGATTCAGGTAAATACAAAATAAAGCCAGAATAAAATACTATTATACAGGGGGGCTAAAAGAAATCTTAGAATTTATTTATAAAACTGTGTATTCTTACATGTTTAAACTTCAGTCACCTTCAAATTACTCTTCGTTTGATGCATTACATTTATCGAGACACTTTTTCCACCACTGAAAACAGTTTCTGAACTTGTCCATTTTGATGTCTTTTTTTGTTTCATTTCTTCCACTTTTTTGTCATTTTTTGTTTCATTTCTTCCACATCAGCAAAATGTTTCCCTTTGAGGACTTTTTTCGTGCAGGGAAACAAAAAAAAAAAAAAAAGTCACTCAGGGCAAGTTTCGGTGAATAAGGAGAGTAAGGCGCAGGGGTCAGGCTGGTTTTGGCCAAAAACTGCTGAATGCTCAGCATGGTGTGGGCAGGTGCGCTTGTAAATCGCCCATAATGAAATGGGCAAGCACATTGAAAGAATCTCCAAAAATAAATTCACTGAAGCCCAGTGCAGCTTCTCACAACAATGCTAGCGGGTACACTGATGCTGATGGATTCCTAGAACACTCACCTAGTGGAAGAAGCCTGTATTACAAGGGGCCTACCCTCCAAATGATAATTCCAGGGTTTTTTTAGGTCCTCCCTCATAGCTACCGAACAGGCAAAAGTTTAAAAGTCTGACAATGCCAAGTTTTGCCTAATATATGTAAGAACTTTCATATACAACTAATTAGTCCAGTCACTTTGGAAAGCAGTCTTGCATTTATTTATAAATTATTTTACCTTATAATCTAGAAATTTCTTTCCAAGGTATGTACTCTACAGAAATGCACAGTAAACCACCTAACATCTCAGGTGTCAGGATGAATCCCCCTTGGTCCTAGTGCATAGTTCATTTAGTAGATTGTTAAATTCAACTTTCCAATATTTTGTATCTATGTCCATGAAGAAAGTTGGTCTGTAATTTTCTTTTCCAATGAGGTCTATGTCTGACTTTTGTAATAGGGTTAATAGCAACTTAATCGAATGAGTTCAGAATGCCGAAGTGTTCCCTCCTCTTCTGTTTTTGAAAAAAAGAAGGTTAGTATTATTTATTCTTTAAATATTTGGTACAATTTACTGGTAAAATAACGTGTTTCTGGATTATTCTCTGTGGAAATATTTTTAATTGCTAATTAATTTCTTTACTTCTTTTTATAATGTTTTGGGGGGAAGACATTGTATTTATATGGGTTTAGTGTCAAGTGTTAAGGTCTTGGGCTCTCCAAGTAGACTGCTTTTGTCTTCTTTTTTTAAAAATTGTGGTAAAATTGCATAACATAAAATCGACTATCTCAACTATTTTAAATGTTCAGTTCAGTAGTATTAGCCACATTCACACTCTTGTGCAAACACTCTCCAGAACACTTTTTCATTTTGCAAATCTGAAACTCTATACCCCTAAACAGCAGCTTTGCCTTCCCTCCTTCCCAAGCCCCTGGCAGCTACCATTCTACTTTCTGTGTCTATGAATATGGCTACTCTAGACACCTCATATACGTGGAATCACACTATGTTTGTCTTTTTGTGACTGACTTAATGTCCTCAAGGTTCATTTATGTTGTAGCATGTGTTAGAATTTGTTTCTTTCTTTCTTTTTTTGAGTTGCAGTCTCACTCCCTCGTCCAGACTGGAGTGCAGTGGCACGCTCCCGGCCACCGCAGCCTCAACCAGCTGGGCTCCAGCGATCCTTCCGACTCAGCCTTCCAAGAAGCTGGAACTACAGGTGCGCGCTACCACACCCAGCTAATTTTTGATTTATTGTAGAGATGAGGTCTCGCCAAGTTCCCCAGGGGGTCTCCAACCCTCAGACTCGGGCAGTCCACTCACCTCGGCCTCCCAAAGCACTGGGATTACAGGCTGAGCCACCGAGCCCAGCCTAGAATTTCTTTCTTTTTAAGGACTGAATAATATTACATTGCATGTATATACCACGTATTTAAATAATATATACTAAATAAAAAAGAAAGAAAAAATAAAACAATGAAAAGAAATAAAAAAAAAATTTAAAAATAACAAGCAAAAATAAGGTATATATATACACACACACACCAAGTAAATACATGTACTGTGTATTTATTTATTTATCCACTCATTTGTCAATGGATGCTTGAATTGCTTCTATCTTATGGCTACTGGGAATAATACTGCCATAAACACAGGTGATCAATTTCTTTACTTCTTAAAGTTACAGCCATATTTTCTACTTCTCCTTCAGCCCATTTTGGTACTTTGTATCCTTCTAGGAATGTGCTCATTTCATACAAATTTTCTAATTTGTTGGCATAAAGTCATTAATAATATCCCCATATAATCCTTTATGTTTCCACAGTATTGGTAAAAATGTTCACTCTTTCATTCCTTTCTGGCAATCTGTACCTTCTATTTTAATTTCTTTGTCAGGATTGCTAAGAATTTGTCAATTTTTGTTTGTTAATATTTTCAAAGAACCAAATTTGGTTTCATTAATTTTCTCTACAGGATGGAAGGTCTCCTCCATTGATTTCTTCTTTAAAATTTTTAAATTTTCCTCCTTCTGCTTATAGTTTCTTGAGGAGGAAGTTTAGGTTATTGGTTGCAAACCTTTCTTCTTTTCTGATACAGACATTTAAAACTTACATTTCCTTTTAAGTATTTATTTAATGTTCATTCTCATCTAGTTCAAAATATATATTAATTTTTCCTGTGATTTCTTCTTTGATCCATGGGTTATTTAGAGGTCTGTTCTATAATTTCTAAACATTTGAGGTTTACCCAGAATTCCTGTTGGTGTGAGTCCCTAACTTAATTCTGTTGTAGACAGACAACAACCTTTGGGTGAGTTCAGTCTTTTAAAATATCTTGAGATTTTTAAAAGTCTATTGCATAATCTATCCTCACTACTGTTTTGTGTGCACTTGAAAAGACTATGCATTCTGCATTTATTGGGTTGTTTGTTCTATAAATGTTAGTTGAATCAAGTTGATTTATAGTGTTGCTCAAATCTTCTATAATTTTTTTGTTTTTCTGTCTAGCTGTGCTATCAATTATTGAGTGTGAGGTATTGAAATCGCCATCTGTTATTAGAGTCATTGATTTCTTTTAATTATGTCAGATTTCACTTATATATTTGAGGCTCTCTTTTTTAGTGCATGTAGATTTATTATTGTTGTATCTTCCTGGCGCATTATCTATTTTATCATTATGACATGTCCTTTTTGTTTCTGGTAATGTTTCTTATTTTAAAGATTATTTTGTCTGACACTAAAATAGCCATTCCTACCTTCTTATGGTTACTGTTTGTATGGTATATATTTTCCCATCCTTTTAACCTGTTTGTGCCTTTAAATCTAAGGCATATCTCTTTTTTTTTCTTAAGTGAGAAAGCAGGATTTATTGAGTTAACAGAAAAGCTTCCACAGTGAAAACTTCCACAGAGTTCAGTCTTTTAAAATATCTTGAGATTTTTAAAAGTCTATTACATAATCTATCCTAACTACTGTTTTGTGTGCACTTGAAAAGACTATGCATTCTGCATTTATTGGGTTGTTTGTTCTATGAATGTTAGTTGAATCAAGTTGATTTATAGTGTTGCTCAGATTTTCTATAATTTTTTTGTTTTTCTGTCCAGCTGTGCTATCAATTATTGAGTGTGAGGTATTGAAGTCTCCATCTATTATTAGAGTCACAGTGGGAGGGGACCTGAAGGGGCTGACTTCTAAGACACATCTCTTATTGACAGCATATTATTGGTTCTTGCTTTTTCATTCAACATGACAATATCCTACTTTGTGTGGGGATGTCTAGTCCAATCATGCTTAATGTAATTATTGAGAATGTTAGGATTTGTCTGCCATTTTACTATGTGCTTTCTAATGGTCTTATATATTTTCTTTGTTCCTGCTTTACTGTCTCCTTTTGTGATAAATATTTTTAGTGTATCATTTCAATTCCTCTGGTTTTTTTATACTATCTTTTTATAGGTATTTCCTTAGTGGTTGTAGTAGGGATTACGAATGCATTCCAATTTATCACAATCTACCTCAAAATAATACTCACATGGTATCTCAAACCTGTAATCCCAGTACTTTGGGAGGCTGAGGCAAGAGGATTACTTGAACCCAGGAATTTGAGAACAGCATAGGCAACATAGGCGAGACTTTGTACAAAATATAAAAAAATTAGCTGGGTGTGGTGGCATTCCCATAGTCTTAGTTACTCAGGAGACTGAGGCATGAGAATCACCTAAGCCCAAGAGGTCAAGGCTGTGTTAAGCCATGATCATAACACTGCATTCCAGCCTAGGTGACAGAGTGAGACCTTGACTCAAAAAGAAAAGAATGCTAATGTAATTCTGGTAAAATATAGAAATGTTGGCTCAATATAGTTCGTTTTTTAGTGATTATAATGTCGATATATTAACTCTATAAAAATCAAGTGTTATAACTATTGTTTTTATAATCTTATGTATCTTAAATCAAAAGAAATCAAAAGAAAAATGAGAAAAGCATATTTCTAGTTTTATATTTTCTCACATATTTACCATTTCTGACAACCTTCATTCATTCTTTTGTATTATTAGAGTTACTGTCTGGTGTCAGTAGCCTAACAGAGCACCTTTGTATTTTTGTAAGACAGGTCTATCAGCAAGGTAATCTTTCAAACTTTGCTGATTTCTGGAACATTTTTATTTTGTATTCACTTTTGAAGGTTAATTTTAGGTTAATATAGGATTCTAAGTTCATAGTTTTTTTTTTTCTTTGAGAAACTTGAATATGACATTCTGCTTTCTGGCCTCCATTCTTTCTGATGAGAAGTCAGATATTAATAGAATTGTTGTTCCCCTGAGTTGTTTTTCTTTTGATGCTGTTGAAATTTCTCCTTGTATTTATTTTTCAACAAGTTAATTTTGGTGTGTCTAAGGGAGATCTTTTTTGTGTGTATCCTACTTGGGATTCTTTGAGTTTCTTTAACCTATACATTACATCAGATTTGAAAAGGTTTGGGGGCAATCCCTTCGGGTCCCCTCCCACTGTGGGAGCTTTTCTGTCTTCTCAATAAATCCTACTTTCTAAAAAAAGAAAAGAAAAGAAAAGGTTTGGGTCTTAATTATTTCAAATTCTTTTCTAATTTGTACATTTCCTTCTGAGACTCACATTATATCTATGTTGGTACAATTGATATTATTCCATAGGTCTCCAAGGTTTATCCATTTCTCTTTCATCTTTTTTTCTGTCTGTTTTTCAGATTGGGTGTTTTTTACTGGTCTATTGTTCAAGTTCCTGGTTTTTTCTTCTGCTATCTCAAAACTGCTGTCAAGTCTCTCTAGTAAACTTTTCATTTCAGTTATTATACTTTTCAACTTCAGAATTTTCATTTGCTTTTAATAATTTTTATTAAATTCTCTATATTCATTGAGTCATTGTTGTCATACTTTGCTTTAGTTATAAAAAATTATTTCCTTCAGTTCTTTGAACATATTTATAACAGCTGCCTTGAAATTTTTGTCTTCTAAATTCGCTATCTGGAAACACTGAGAGATGGTTTCTATAGACTGCTTTATTCCCTGAGTATGGTCACCCTTTTTGTTTCTTTACATGTCTTGGAATTTTGTGTTGAACACTGAACATCTTAGATAATACTGTAGCCACTCTGGAGTGTGACTTTTCTACTGAGAATAGTTATTTGTTTGTTTGTTTTTTATTTAATAACTTGCCTGGACTAAACCTATAAAATCTGTGTGTGTGGTTGATTTTGCTTGGTTTTTTCTTTGTTTTCTATGTCAGCATATCTTAGAGTTCAGGCAAAGATTGTTCAGGAATAGTGCTTAAATACCTCAAGCCAATGAGGTTTTTACTCTTCACAGATGAATCTGTGTATGGACTGAGAAGTACGTTTAAAGCTTAGAATGTTTTTAAGTCAGCCTAAGCTTTTATTTTTTGCTAGGCTTTCTTAAGTCTCTTCAGTGCATGTGTACAGGTTTCATTGGCCAGGATGTGAGAGTAGCCTAGGTTCAGTCTTACCTTTGTTGCACGTGAGCACAGCTTCCGGTCCACCCAGGATATGTGGAAAGGCTATTAAGTTTCTATTGCTGTCTCATGTCTGGACATCCCTGTTAAATCCCTGGAAGCCTGCCAATCTACTGCTTGTCCCACATAGAGCCATAATCTCAGTCTAGTAGAGTTGCTGGCTCTCCCTGTCCACTTGTCACCAGGAATGCCACTTCAACTGACAATAATCCATACGAAGGAACCCTTTCTGGCAGCATCAGCAAGATTGCTAGTTTTAGTGACTGGTCTTCTTGGTTAACTTGCAGAACTGGCAGTCAATGGGGATGGGAGCAGCCCAGGCAACAATGACACAGACTTCTGTTCTTATTCAAAATTCAGGGGATTTCTTCAATTTATGGTGGGCTTTTGGTCAATTTCTAGAGCACTAAAATGGTTGTTTTTGAAGTTCTGACCAGCTTAATAGTTGCTTCTTGAGGACAGGATTTATCAACCTTCTTATTCCATCATGCTGAAGTTGGAAGTTTAAAGTCATAATCTTGGGTGAAATAATTAATGTGAAAATAAGAACATACAGTATAATTCCATTTATATCTAGTTCTAAGTAATAGGCAAAACCAAACTATATGGTTTAGGGAAGAATGTATAGATGGTAATATTATGAAGAAAAGCAAGTCAATGATGATCACATAAGTGAAGACAGTATTTACCTCTAGGAGAAGAAGTGTTTGTCATTGGAAATGGATACATGGAGTACAAAGATAGTTTCTGAGATACCAGTAATATTATTTTTGTTGACTTGAATAGTGGTTAACAAATGTTCACTTTAGAACCATTTCTTAAACAGTACATATAGTTTCATGCATGTTTCTGCATGCATATTATGTATTATTAATAAAAAGTGATATAAAAATACTATGTGTTAATTTAGTTAATAAATATGTATTGAGCAACTTTATATATAAAAGGGATAATTATAGACAATGAGTATATAAAATAATAGAAAAACACAGAGAAGGTCTCTATTCTCAGAGAACTTAAAGTTTAGTGGAGAGATAGACAAAAAGTAAACTAAAAAAAAGTAATTGCAATAAAAAGTATGAAAAATAGAGATAGAGAGAGGCATTGAGTGTAAGGACCTTGAGCTAGATTTGTCAGGGCAGATCTCACTAAGGAGACAAGATTTGAACTGAGAGCTGAAGGGTGAGAAAGAGTCAACCATAAAGATTTGGGGAAAGTGCATTCCAGGTGAAGTAAATAAGTTCAGAGCCCCAAAAAATCTAGAAAAGGAGAGAGTGACTTGCAAGAGTCTTGCAAGCTGAAACAACATCTGGAAGATTTGCTTTGGATGAACTCAAGACGTGTAGCTAGGATCAGAGAGAAAATCATGCGAGGCGGAATTCTCAAGGAAAGGAAGGATTTGCCACCATGGGAACTTCTCGGGAGACTGAAAGCACAGCCTGTGTCACTGAAAGTGATTGCCGCTCTCTTGGTAAGGTAGTGAACACGTGTTCTGGTAGCCATACCCTCTTCTTTGGGGATCAGCTCTAATTTTCCTTGTGGGAAATTGCCTTTCTCTTATTGAGGCAGCCTTGACCTAAACAATGACATTGCCACACCATGACCCACGGTTGGCCAGATGGACTTTCTCCCCCAGCACCCTCTTCTCTACAGTGGTGCAAGGGTGGGGACTGTGAAAACCATGCAAAGAGGATTCCCCTTAGTGGCTGTTTCAGTGGCGTCTTATAATGTCCATGTGGAAAGGATGGGGGTGGGTGGCAAATCTGGCTGAGGGAGGGATCGGGGGGATCACTTTAAACTATTTTTATGTAGCACTTTGCAAAAGAATAAGAAAACTCAATTTCTCACACAAAGAATTAGGGTAGGATAAAGGAGTGTAAAACTCCCCCAGATATCCTTAAGTGCCTCTTAGAGTTACCACTGGGTGACATTACCAACTGGCCTCTGTCACCCAGATCCCCAGGGTCCACATAGTTCCTGAGCCTTCCTAGCCTGGTTCTTCAGCTGTCTTTTCAAAAAAATAAAATAAAATAAGGTTATATGATCAAAGATTACCAGTCACTGAGGAAATCTATTTGTTTGTATAATTTTTTGTTTGTTTGTTTGCTTTGAGTCAGGGTCTCACTTTGTCACCCAGGCTGGAGTGGCACAATTGAAGCCAGATTCACCACAGCCTTGAACTCTTGGGCTCAAGCTATCCTTCTTCCTCAGTTTCCCAAGTAGCTGGGACTACAGGTTTGCATCACCATTGGCTAATTTTTTATTTTTTGTAGAAACAAGGTCTTGCTATGTTGCCTCAAGCAATCCTCCGGCCTCAGCCTCCCAAAGTGCTGGGATTACAGGCATGAGCCACCACGCCTCGCCCTTGTCTTTTAATGTTGGGAGCCACCTTTCTAATAATACCAATACCTTTTTTGGTTTAACTGGTCTGGAGTTGGTTTCTGTCACTTGTACCACAGAAGGCTGCTGGGGTTGAGGAAAACAGAGACAGGCACTAGATGAGATGAAGGAATTTTTAAAGCCTCATTCAATGCTGTGGTTCTAAGATAAGCACAAATATAATTAGGCCTCTCTCATAGGAATCAATAGTTACAGCTGTGCTGGGAAGGCAGCGCTTTGCTTCGTATCTTAAACAGACATGCTGGCTCTCCACGCTGGAAAACAATGAAATAAAGTCTAATTTGCAGCCCTGGGGATATAGTTCCAGAAAGGGGCTCAAAGTACACCTACTTACTAGTGATATTCAGAAAGCCTTGGAAGAGGACTCTGCCAGGATGCCATCATCCACAAAGGTGGTGTCAACATGTCATAAAGCTATTGCTTTATGAATGTGAGGGAACCGAGGACTCTGGAACATAAGGGAGTTAATGGAATCATAAACACTAGTCAGCATCAGAAAGAATGGGCCAGAGGAAACCTGGAGAGTTCTTTAGAACAATTACGTCTCTCACTAGAAAAGAATCATGCTTTATATTTGATTGGTGTATTTAGTATAGCTCATAAAGCTGTATAATATCTACCCACCCTGATTTGAATCTCAGCACAGTTACAGCAATGAAAACTGAAAAACGAAAACAAAAAAGCAGGGGTTTTTACTCTGATTTGAGAGGGTTGGATATAGTTCCACAGAATTTGATACAGGAAAAAAAAGTTTCTATTGACTCATAATCAACCTTTTTAATGAATTTTTTTTCCAAAAAGTAATCTCCCTATACAGTGTTCTGCAGATAGAAACACCTTTTCCTGCTAGATAAAATGCATTCTGTTTTCTTGAACAATGAAACTGACCTCTCAGCTTTTTAGCTTCTAATGACAAATTAAATCCACCTCGCCAAGAAAAGAAAATTATGAAGAAAAAGTTTTATACTGTGGGAAATAATTGGTGTATTGATCTTTATGAATTTCCTGATTTCATCACCTTAGAATGTTTTTCCTTGATGGCAACTCAGGCATTAAGAAAGCAAAGCACATTTGATGGAAATTCATTGTCTTCCCCCTTTTAAATTATTTAGTAACATCGGGCAGCTAAGAAATTGTTTCTGCTCTGATAAAACCCCCTATGCTAATTGTGGCCAGTAAATCAGTAATTATAACAGATTATACAAAGCAGGAAAGGGCTAAACTAATGTTAGGGAGTAAAGAGTGCAATTAGATGGCCCAGCCTCATGTGTCTTCGCACTGAATCTCTGTGAAGGATGAAGAAAAAAGCTCCGCACCAAAATTAAAGGGGACTCGTTTTCTGATTGTGTCCTAGGGGATTTGGATAAAGCTCGAGCAATTTGAAGAATACCCTCAGGTCGTACTCAGCAGAATCCCTGACCTCTGCCACCTCCTATCTATCATAAGCCTTTATCAGGAGAAGATGCCGAATCACAAGCTATTTGGTGGCACTTAATTGCTTCGACATTGACAGCAGCGGGGTATATATCATCTCCTCTGTTAAAAAGGGAGTGAGTGTAAGACTGAATATAAAGCTACGTTTAAATCAACATTAAGGGGAAGTTAAACCCATACACAACGGATATGGGTAGCAAGATGAAATGAAAGCTCAACTGTAGATTGAAGAGAACATTTAACAATGTAGGATTTCTAATCACACCCTTTCTGGTCTATGAGAAATATGGAAGAATCAAAAGTTGAAAAAAGAAAAAGAGAAAGAAAGAAAGAAGGAAAGAAAAATAATCATATAACTTAGAACAGCTTATGAAAGCATGAGACTGATTTCAGACGGTACGGGAAGCATTGTGGTTGGCTTTGTGAACAGCAGAGAGAAAGGTCTCAGTCTCAATTCCTTTGCTTACGTCAAAAGGAAAGTCTCAGGGCCAGTTCGCCTTCAATTTCTCTTCAACATTACCAAACTTCCCTTTAAAAAGAAACAGAAAAAGGAATAAAAGAGTAGGACACGAGCTCAGAGTCTTTGGCTAACAATATCATCTAATTTGAATTTCATTGCATTACATTGCTGTTATTATATTTATTTTTGTGTTTATGTTGATTTATGCAAGTGAATTGGTTTCCACTTGTGATTACGCTATAAAATGCTTTCTTTTTTTTTGAGTTGGAGTCTCACTCTGTCGCCCAGACTGGACTGCAGTGGCCGCTCCCGGCCACCACAGCCTCGACCTGCTTCCAAGTAGCTAGAACTACAGGCGTGCGCTACCACACCCGGCTAATTTTTTATTTATTGTAGAGATGAGGTCTCGCCAAGTTGCCCAGGTGGGTCTCGAACCTGCAGGCTCAGGCAGTCCACTCACCGCAGCCTCCCAAGGCGCGGGATTACATAGGCTGAGCCACCGAGCCCGGCTCTAAAATGCTTTATTTACATTTTATAAAGCTGAGTCAACGTAAAGACAAACATGAGATAAATAAGAGTATGTGTTAAGCAAGGCGTGGTGGCTCATGCTTGTAATCCCAGCACTTTGGGAGGTAGAGATGAGAGGATTGCCTGAGCCCAGGGGTTTGAGACCAGGTTGGGCAACTTGGGGAGATATAATCTCTAAAAACAGCAACAACAACAACAGGAGTCATAGACTACCAGAATTAGAAAAGACTAGAACAGGCAATCCAAATGCCTTCATTTTACACATGCAGAAGCCAAGGCCCAGAGAAGGGCAGAATTGCATGTGTCCCACACTTTGTAATGGCAGAAACAAGCTTTAACCTGGGCCTGCTGCCTCTTCCTTCATTGCTTTTACCATTATTTAACTTTTAGGCTTCGCAGAGGCTATGTGTATTGGAATTAGCTAATTGTGTCCAGTCTACGACAAATCAAAGAAAGCTGGCCACAAAGCAATTTATATTTTTTAGTGAGACCGATAAAACTTGAGCAACTTGCAAAACCACAGTGACATCTAATGGTCATCTTTGATAATGCAACGCTTGATGCAGCCTTTGATTTAAGCAAGGTTGTCCTTAAAAAGGAAATATTATTTTGGAGAATATCTCTTAGTTTTGGCTTGTCTGTCTCCTTATGATTCAATTTTTTAAAAACATGATTATAATATAGGTGAAGCTGTATCTTCCTTAATGCATCGTTATCAAGAGGCACAAGACGAGGGTTTGTCCCGTCTTTGGTGAGGTTAACTTTGGTCATTTGGTTACAGTGATATCCACCAGGTTTATCATCTTTAAAGTTGCTCTTCTTCCCTTTGTGAATAATAAGTGTCTTCAGGAGCAATATTTTGAGGCTATATAAGTATCTTTTTCATTTTCAAACTTTCATCCACTAGTTTTAATATCCAAGGATAATTCTTACCTTAATCAATTATTACTATAATGGTTATAAAATGTTAGTTTTAAAATTCTGCCATTCCCTTCTACATTTTTACTGGCTAGCATTTTACTGAAAGAGAGGATTTCCCTATTCCCTTATTTATGTTTGCATTTATTAGTATAGACTCATGAATTCTTACACATTCTCTGAATACAGAATTCAAGTCTAATATGTAAGAATTCATGACTCAATCCATGTACAGATTATATAGCAGATATTATATATAATATATTAGATATGTTATATATCATGTATGAATTATGTTGAATTCTATGCACCATCTATACTCTATTGCTGTCGGTATTTATGTCTTTTCAAAAATATAAATGGCATGAAAGTAAAAAATCATGAGTAATTTTACAGATTGAGAAGAGCAAAGAGATATGAAAATTCGATGCAATGCATAATCTTGAATTAGATTCTGCAAGGGGCCCCAGGGAAAGAGTGGAAAATAACTCCAAAGGACATTATTGGAATAAATTGGGTGAAACTGGAATGATCTTGTGAGGCAGATACTGTGGATTAAATAATAATACTGTAACAGTGATACATTTTTTGCTCTGGTCATTTTACTGTGGTTATGTAAGAAAATGTCCTTGTCGACTGAAGAACATCATCCTAAGTGAGCTAACTCAGGAACAGAAAGCCAAACACCACATGTTCTCACTTATAAGTGGTGGTTAAACTTAGGATCTGCAAAGGTACAGAGAATGGTGTCATGGACACTGGAGACGTAGAAGGGGGAGGGGAAGAACATGTGGTGGGACCGAAAAATCACCTATTATGTACCATGTGCACAGGTGGGTATGGTGGGTACATTTAAAACCCAGACCAAAAACTATCTGTACTCCTCCAAAGTGATTGAAATAAAAATAAGTAACAAAAAGATTTTTTTAAATTTTTATTATGAAGATGTGGGGCACATTTCAGGGTTAGGTATATAAACATTGATCATGCAGGTACCCTTGTTGATGAGGTATACCTCGCCCTCCTCTAGCAGTTTCCCTCGATTGCCAATCCCACCCCCGCTTCCTTGACAGTTGCCCACTACTGCCAATCGCTTTTTTATAGCATTATAATTGTTCAAGGTCCGTTTGCGAGTGAGAACATATGGAACTCTGTTCTTTGTTTCTGTGATAAATCACTGAGTGTGATCAACTCCAAATCCATCCAAGTTGCTGCAAAGTCCATATATTTGTCCTTCTTTATGGCTGCATAATATTCCATTGTGTGTATGTACCACATTTTTTTATCCAGTCCAGCTTTGATGGGCAACACAGTTGGTTCCATGTTTTTGCTATGTGGTGAATAGAGCTGCAACAAACATACGTGTGCAGGTATCTTTTTTGTAGAATGATTTGAGTTCCTCTGGGTATATTCCCAACAGGGGAATTGCTAGGTTATATGGAAGGTCAGTTTCTAGTTCTTTCAGAAATCACCACACTGTCTTCCAAAGAGGTTGTACCAGTTTGCATTCCCACCAGCCGTGTAGAAGCGTTCCTTTTTCTCTGCATCCTTGCCAGCATCTGTTGCTATTTGTTTTATTAATGATGGCTATTCTTAAGGGATTAGGTGGTATCTCAATGTGGTTTTGATTTGCATTTCTCTGATGATGAGTGAGGCTAAGCACTTTTTCATGTATCTGTTGGCTGCCCGTATAAAGCAACAAAAAATTTTTTAAAAGAAAATGTCGTTGTCACTAGAATATTTAGGAGTAAAGGGACATTATACTTGCAGCTTATTCTCAAATGGTTCAAAAATAACTGCATGTGTGTGCGTGTGTGTAGAAAGAATCAGAAGCAAATGTGGTCAAAAGTTAAAAATGGGTGAATCTGAGTAAAGGGTACATAGACATTTTGGCAACTTTTCTGTAAATTTGAAATTCTAAATAAAAGTTACCAGAAAAGATAAAACAAGATTTTCAGAAATTTTTAAGTTGTCTTATTTGTTAAAAAAAAAAAAAAAACTAACCAACAAAAAAAAGCAAAAGAAAATACACTTCCACCTAGGGGTTTGAGGATTCCAGTCTCAGCTGCTCAGTTTCTTTCCACTGCGACTCACAGTTTGAGAGAAAGTCCCGCTCTTTTCATTGGGGAATTATCTTGCTACTCAAGGAAATCTATTGTAAATTACTAGTTTAAATTCCCCAGATGACTGAAAATTCCTCAAAGGCACATATATTTTTTTTAAAGCTCACACATTAACTGTCATTGTGAGCCAGGCACAGTGGCTCAAGCCTATAATCCCAGCACTTTGGGAGGCCTAGGCAAGAGGTTTGCCTGAGCCCAGAGGTTCAAGACAAGCCTGGCAACTTGGTGAGATCTCATCTCTACATAATCAAGAAAATTAGCTGGGTATGGTGGTGCACACCTGCCTGTAGTTCCAACTACTTGAAAGGCTGAGGAGGAAGGATCACCTAAGCCCAGGAGGTCAAGGCTGTGGTGGCTGTGAGCATGCCACTGCACTCCAGCCTGGGTGACAGAGTGAGACTCTGACTCAAAAAAAAAACCAAAATGTCATTGCGTACAAAAGACTTGCTATCCAGGCTGGGTCCTAGCACTGAACCCAACCAACCGGATTAGAGGAAGCTGGAGATGAACAGCAAGAAAAAAGAAAAAGCCTTGAAATACCATTTTCTCCATCTTAAAAGGAAGAGACTGGGCACGGTGGCTCATGCCTGTAATCCCAGCACTTTGGGAGGCTGAGCTTGAGGATCACTTGAGACCAGGCATTTGAGACCAGCCTGGGCAACATAGTGAGACCATGCTTCTACGAGGAAAAAAGAAAGCTAGGCTTGGTGGCATGCACCTGCAAGGATCACTTGAGCTCAATAGGTCAAGGATGTGGTGAGCCATGATTGTGCCACCGTACTCCTGCCTGGGCAACAGAGTGAGATCCCAATTTTTAAAAAGTGGGGGAGGGGAGTTTTGAAAAAGGGAATGAGTTGGTAGCCAGCAAAAAGCTGATTGTCAGAAGATGCATGTGACATCTCTGAGGTTGGTCTCCTCCATAATGAGCCCGTGGTATGAATGATCACATTGCAATACATGCCTTGAAACAAATAAGGCAGAACTTGGTAGCACATGTGGGGTGGGTGGCATTGTGACATTTACGGTGGCATGGAGTCAGTGCAGCTCAGACCACAGGATAACCACTGACAAACTTTCAACCAATAAATGTTCATAGGTGCAAGAAAGTCTATAAGAGGGAGGACTCAAGAAAAACTGGTATTTATTTATTAAAAATTGTGTACTGGCCAGGCTCGGTGGCTCAGCCTGTAATCCCAGCACTCTGGGAGGCTGAGGTGAGTGGATTGCCTGAGCCCGTGGGTTTGAGACCTCATCTCCACAATAAATCAAAAACTAGCCCAGCAACTTGGCGAGACCTCATCTCTACAATAAATCAAAAACTAGCCCAGCGTGGTAGCGCATGCCTGTAATTCCAGCTATTTGGGAGGCTGAGGCAGAAGGATCGCCAGAGCCCAGCAGGTCGAGGCTGCAGTGGCCAGGAGTGTGCCACTGCACTCCAGTCTGGGCAACAGAGTGAGACTCCAACTCAAAAAAAAAATTGTGTACTTATTCTTACATGTTTAAACTTCACTCACCTTCAAAATACTCTCCGTTTGATGCAATACACCTATTGAGATGCTTTTTCCACTGCTCAGAACAATGTTTGAACTCATCAGTTTCAATGCCTTTTAGTGCTTCTGCCGGTTTTTGTTTCACCTCTTCCACATTGGCAAAACATTTCCCTTTGAGGACTTTTTCCACCAGGGAAACAAACAAACAAATCCCTTGGACAAGATTGGGTGAATAGGGAGGTCATGCCACTTTTGGTTAAAAACTACCGATCCCTCAGCAGAGTATGAGCAGGTACGCCCATAAATCCCCCATCATGAAATGGACAAACGCGTTGAAAGAATCTCAACAACAAAAAAATTCACTAAAGCCAAACACACCTCTCACAACAACACTAACTGGTGCACTGATGCTGCTAGGTTCCCAGAACACTTACCTAGCAGGGTGAATGAAGCCTGTACTACTAGGGCCTCACCCTCCGAAAGATCATTCCTTTTGGCGGAGGTCTCCCTTACACTTCAGGGCAAAAGCACATTCATTCTACCCATTGCTTTCCATCAACACGTGTCCAACTTATTTTTCTCTTGTCCCTCACTATTCCGTGGTGGAAGGCACCACTGGATGGCCAAACGCCATGATGTGTCCCATAAATGTGTTTTGTTTGGCTTTCATAACATTTTTAAAACGGAGTCAAGGCCAGGTGCGGTGGCTCATGCCTATAATCCCAGCACCTTGGGAGGCCGAGGTGAGAGGATCGCATGAGCCCAGGGTTTCAAGACCAGCCTGGGCAATTTGGCGAGACTTCACCTCTACAATCAATCAAAAAAGTAGCCAGGCATGGTGTGCATGCCTGTAGTTCCAGATACTTGGAAGGCTGAGGCGGAAGGATCACCTGAGCCCAGCAGGTAGAGGCTGCGGTGGCTGTGAGCATGCCACTGCACTCCATCCTGGGCAACAGAGTGAGACTCCAAGTCAAAAAAAAAAAAAAAAATAGAGCCAGCATTTCAAATGAAAGAGACTTCACTAGACATATGGGCTCCTGGGTGCTCTAGAAAAGTCAGAATATCTGGTCATATTGGACTACATCTAATTCTGCTCAATGATCATCAGCTAGACTCATTCCAATATGGTAGTCACAATCACACATTGCTTCTTAAACATAAATTAATAAAAATTAACTAAAACATAAAAATTCTGTCTCACTAGCTACATTCAAGTGCTTGACAGCCACATGTGGCTAATGGCTGCCACATTGGACGGGACAGATTCAGAACGTTTCCATCACAGCAGAATGTTCTGTTGAGTTGTACTCCTAGAGGGGAAGTTGGGGGCTGCCTCCTGCTCCCCAAGTCTCTGGGGTCCCCACTCGGCCTACTTTACCCCCTCCTTGCCTACTTGATCCCTGTAGGCTTCTGAATTCTAGAAGCTGGTTTATCACCTGCTTTGGAGTTTCTGCTTAGCTTTTTATGTCTTGAAAACACCACTAACCCCATCCCATCAGGAAGATAAAAAAGACTAAGAACTAGCCGGGCTCAGTGGCTCAGCCTGTAATCCCGCGCCTTTGGGAAGCTGAGGTGAGTGGATTGCCTGAGCCTGCAGGTTCGAGACCCGCCTGGGCAGCGAGACCTCATCTCTACAATAAATCAAAAAATCAGCTGAGCGTGGTAGCGCACGCCTGTAATTCCGGCTACTTGGAAGGCTGAGGCGGAAGGATCGCCGGAGTCCAGCAGGTCGAGGCTGCGGTGGCCAGGAGCGGCCACTGCACTCCAGTCTGGGCGACTGAGTGAGACTCCAACCCCCCCAAAAAAAGACTAAGAACTGGCAGTGATCTGAAAAAGTAAATATGAAAGTAGGGATAAGAAACTTGGAAAGTAAGTGTGCGTGTGTGTGTGTGTGTCTGTGTGCACATGCACACGGTATCAGTAGTTCCTTAGTGGAAACTATTATAAAACAAGTCAAAGTAGGAGAGTTCTGTGCATATATAGTCAATACTCAGCAAAAGATAAACAAAAGCAACTGTCACAGTGGAATAATTCCCAGTATGTGACCTGCAGGGATCATAGGTAATAAATGATGGAGTCTGGGTAGACCTTGGTGAACTGAGGGGTCGGGAGGGAGTCTGTGCTGGTTTAAGAGGCAGAAGCCTCTGAGCTTCCACTGAATAGGATGGTGGAGAAAGGCTGAAACCACCTCATTTTTCCAGTGATGCCAGGAACCCAGATTTTTTAATGTGAAATCTCCCAATTTTTAAATGTCAGTTCAAATTTGTCAGGAACACCGTCCAAGCAAAACAAGACAAGTTTGCCAGTCAGATTAGGCTCACAGATGCCAGCGTGTCAGGCCTGAGTTCAAAGATTAGCAGCAGGATGAGAGTCTACTGATTTGCCTAGAGATGACTCAGGAGAAGGCTGGGTGTGGAGAAACCAAGGTTCACATGGAGGAAATGTGCTACAACCCAGGGACCCTGGCGCCAGAGATTCTGTTGGTGGTGCCCAAGGCAGAACTGCAGGGAGGGCTGATCTCTCTCGGACTCTGCACTGCCCAGGCTTTGGTGCATGCTGGAATCACTTTGGGAGCTTTTCAAAATCCCGATCTCACTCCAGCCCAGCCAAATCAGAATGCCTGGAGATGGAACCCCAGGTGATTCCAATGTGCAGTGAAGAGTGTGAGAACTCCTGTGCTAAGGACTTCTTTCTGAGTCTGAGAATCTGTTTCAGCAGTGTTGAGAAAGCTGGTCTTTGGGGACGGAGATATGTGCTGTAGAAGAGAAGGAGGGTGCAGTCAGTTGTAGAGATCTGAAGGGTTTCCCACATCTGCTGGAAATGAATGACAGGCTTGAACCTGTCCCTAGTTACTTTGGACTTACAAGCAGTGGACTTTGCCAATAGCTACAGGTAGGCAAGGACGTTTGGCTCCTTATCATGGAGCCCATCACACTTTTGTTGTTTGTTTGTTTGAGACATAGTTTTACTCACTTTGTCGTCCAGTGGGAGTGCAGTGGCATGATTATAACTCACCGCAACCTCGAACTCCTGGGATTCCACCTTTGCCTCCTGAGTAGCTGGGACTACAGGTGATTACCACCACACCTGGCTAATTTTTTATTTTTGTTTTTGTAGCTATGGAGTCTAGCTATATTGCCCAGGCTGGTCTTGAAATTCTGGCCTCAAGTGATTCTCCCATCTTGACCTTCCAAAGTGCTGGGGTTGCAGGTGTAGCCACCATGCCCAGTCATTGTTATCATTTAACTATGATTCTTCCAAGTGCCCTGTGAGGGCAGGGGTGATGTCTGGCATTTAGCCTGAGTCTGCTGTGTAGTGGTTACTTACAAACACATGCTGATTAGATGCCATGGAGATGTCAGGAAAGTGAACAAACTGGGAATGGGGAGAATGTGGGTGGGACACTGATTGAAGCTATGTTTCTTTAACACTTTATATAGAACCACTGGGTGTGGTGAGTCAGGCGCAATGGCTCACACCTGTAATTCCAGCACTTTGGGAGGCTAAGCCAAGAGGACTGCTTGAGCCTAGACGTTTGAGACCAGCCTGAGCAACATAGTGAGTCTTTGTTGCTACAAAAAAATCAGAAGATTAACTGGGTTTGGTGGCATATGCCCATAGTCCCAGCTACTCAGGAAACTGAGGCAGAAGCATTGCCTGATCCCAGGAGGTCGAGGCTGTGGTGAGCCAGGTGGCGGAGAGAGATCCCAACTCAAAAAAAATCTCACAAAAAAACCACTTTATGTAGAACAGAGAAAATATCAGTGTTCACATCAAAGAACAGGGGTGGGCTTTAAGGGAGAGCATCTTGTAGTAGATACTGAGTGAATGACACCTGCAAAGTCCCCAGCACATCAAAGCCCCCAGGAGGTAGTTCCTAAGTTTTCTTCCCTACAACCTCCTCTGATTTTAAGTATAATAATGAAAAATTCCCAGACTGGGCGCTGTGGCTTACGTCTATAATCCCAGCATTTTAGGAGGCCAAGGTGAGAGGATTGCCTGAGCTCACAGGTTTGAGACCAGCCTGGGCAATTTGGTGAGACCTCATCTCTACAAAAATCAAGAAAAAATTAGCCAGGTGTGGTGATGTGTGCCTGTATTTCCAGCTACTTGGAAGGCTGAGGTGGAAGGATCGCCTGAGCCCAGCAGGTAGATGCTGCGGTGGCCATGAGTGTGGCACTGCCCTCCAACCAGGACGACAGAGTGAGACTCCGACTCAAAAAAAAAAAAAGAAAAAGAAAGGAAAAAGAAAAATTCTGGAAAATATGTGTCTGTGAAAGGCACTATAATGCAATGATTAAGTGAACTCTAAAGCCAGACTGCCTTAGTACAAATTCTTTGGACTTTGAACAAGAACTTGACTGAACTTCTCCTCTGTGCCTCAGTTTCCTTATCTGGATCAAGGAGATGATAATGCCTACCTCAGTAGATGTTTGTAAGGAGTTTAATGTGCTATTATGCATAAAGGAATTAGAAAGCCACAGAGTTAAGTGTGAGCTATCGTTTTCTTGGAGACTATCAAGAGAAAGAATGTAGTTTGCTAATTATCAGATAGATGCAAATTAAAACCATGAGATGTCATCTTACACCTGTTTGGGATGGTTATTATCAGAAAGTCAAAAGATAAGAGCTGGCAAGAATGTGGGAAAAGGGAACCCTGTACAATATCGGTGGAAATGTAAATTCCCACAGCCATATGGAAAACAGTATGGAGGTTCCTAAGAAAATTAAAAATAGACATACCATATGATCCAGCAATCCTATTTCTGGGTACATGTTCAAAGAAAATAAAATCAGTATCTCAAAGAGATATCTGGATGGTTTCGTGTTTATTGCAGCATTATTCACAATTGCCAAGACATGGAAACAACCCAAGTGTCCATTGACAGATGAACCGATTAAAGAGAATAGAGTATCATTCAGCCTTCAACGACAGAAAATCTTGCTATTTGCAACAACGTGGATGAACCTGAGGACACAATGCTGAGTGAAATAAGCCAATCACAAAAGGACAAGCACCACATGACCTCACGTATATGTGGAATCTCAAGAAACTGAACTTGTAGAAAAGATGGAATTCAGGGATAGGAGGAAATGGGGAGAAACTAGTCAAAGGGTACAAGCTTTGGGTTCTGAGATGAAGACGTTCTGGAAACCCGATGTATGGTATAGTGACTATAGTTAATAATACCGTATCACACACTTGATATTTGCTAAGAGTAGACCTTGAATGTTCTTACTACACACACACACACACACACACACACACACACACACACAAAGGTAACTGTGTGAGGTGATGGACATGTGAATTAGCTTGATCACAGGAATCAATTCATAATCTATTCATGCATAAAAACATCCTACACATCTTAAATACATACCATTTTTTCCATCAATTATATCACAATTCCTGTAATCCCAGCACTTTGGGAGGCCAAGGCAGGAGGATTGCTTGAACCCAGGAGTTTGAGACCTGCCTGGGCAATATAGCAAGACCTTGTCTCTATAAAACAAATCTAAAAATTAGCTGGGCATGGTGGCATGTGCCTATAGTTCCAGCTACTCAAGAAGACGGAGGCAGGAGGATCGCCTAACCCTAGGAGTCCAAGACCATGGTGAGACATGATTATGCCACTGCACTCCAACCTGGACAACAGAGTAAGACCCCAACTCAAAAACAAAAACAAAAATAAGTTATTGTGCTATGGTTGAAAAAATAATCTCAGTAAAGCTAGAAATAAACAAACAGCAAGGTAAAGCAAAGAAAAGAAAGAAAGAAAGAAATGATGTAATGTTTCTTTTGAAAATAAAAGGGGATACTCTCAAGATATCAAAATTTATTTATTAAAAATGGAGTATTTATTCTTTTTTTGGGGGGGGTGGGGTTGGAGTCTCTCCGTCGCCCAGACTGGAGTGCAGTGGCGCCACCGCAGCCTCGACCTGCTGGCCTCCGGCGATCCTTCCGCCTCAGCCTTCCAAGTACTGGAACGACAGGCACGCGCTACCACGCCTGGCAATTTTTGATTTATTGTAGAGATGAGGTCTCGCCAAGTTGCCCAGGCAGGTCTCGAACCCGCGGACTCAGGCTATCCACTCACCTCAGCCTCCCAAGGCGCGGGATTACAGGCTGAGCCACCGAGTCCAGCTAAAACTGTTTTTTAACTATTCCGTTTTGATGCCTTTCAGTGCTTCCTCTGTTTTTTTGCTTTACCTCTTGCACATCGGCAAAACATTTCCCTTTGAGAACTTTTTTCATCTGGAGAAACAAACAAAAAAATCACTGGGGCAAGATCAGGTGAATAGGAGTGTGGGGCACAGGGTCATGCCATTTTTGGATTAAAAAAAAACCAAAAAACTGCTGAACATTCAGTACAGTGTGGGTAGGTATGCTCGTAAATCACCCATCATGAAATTGGCAAATGTGCTGAATCTCTAAAAATAAAAAAATTCACTGAAGCCAAACGCAGCCTCTCACAACAACACTAGCTGGTACATTGATGCTGATGGGCTCCTAGAACACTTACCTAGCAGGAAAAGCCTGTACTGTGAGGCACCTGCGCTCCAAAAAATAATTCTGACTTTTTTTGGGCCCCCCCTTGTATATGTCAGATGTTTGA
Organism: Carlito syrichta; assembly: GCF_000164805.1. Taxonomy (NCBI): domain Eukaryota; kingdom Metazoa; phylum Chordata; class Mammalia; order Primates; family Tarsiidae; genus Carlito; species Carlito syrichta. The sequence goes on from NW_007234495.1 coordinate 834,142, forward strand.
AAAACATAGATCATTAGCTCAACTGACTACAATGAAGTATTAATAAGGCTAGAGAGTCAAAGCCTAAGGATGGAGGGGAAGGGGCTCTTTATTATTATTATTATTATTATTTTGAGTCAGAGTCTCACTCTGTCACCCGGGCTGGAGTGCAGTGGCACACTCATGGCTACCGCAGCCTCGACCTGCTGGGCTCAGGTGACTCTTCCGCCTCACCCTTCCAAGTAGCTAGAACTACAGCAGGCACCACTATGTCTGGCTAATTTCCTTAGCTCTTTAAATTACATGGTGGGAGTCACTATAAAGATTGAATGATTCAGTGAGAATGACTGGGCAACCACTGATCTCCTCACCCACATGTTGGGAACAGTTAGTGGGGGACACTCAAAGTCTATGCCCTGCAATGATGTGTTACTAATTGTCCTTTCATTTTGAATTCTGAATGCATCACATTGTACCTGAATTCATGGAATTCTACCCATTGTCTTCCAAGTAGAATGTAGTCTACATATGCGCATACCTTTGACTGAACAAAATTTTCGTTGAGTTGCATGTGACACTTAAATGTCTGCACCATGTTGCATTAAAAATATTGCTGGCCACGGTGGCTCATGCCCATGATTCCAAAATTCCAAGAGTTCAAGACCAGTCTGGGCAACATAGCAAGACTCTGTCTCTACAAAAAATTAACTTTAAAAATTGCCCAGGTGTGGTGGTATGAACCTATAGTCCCAGCTCCTCGGGAGGCTTAGGTGGGAGTTTTGCTTGGGCCCAGGAAAGCAAGCCTGCAGTGAACTATGACCACACCACAGCATGCCAGAGCAAGCACCTGTCTCTCTCTTTTTGTTTTTTTTTTTTTTAGTCAATCTCACTCTGTCACACAGGCTGGAGTACAGTGGCACGCTCACAGCCACCCCAGCATTGACCTATGGCCTCAGGCGATCCTTCTGCCTCAGGCTTCCAAGTAGCCGGAATTACAGGCACATGCTACTACACCCGGCTAATATTTTTATTTATTGTAGAGACGAGGTCTTGTCAAGTTGTCTGGACTGGTGTTGAACCCACAGGCTCAGGCAATCCACTTACCTTGGCCTCCCAAAGTGCGAGGATTACAGGAGGTCCTGTCTCTTAAAACAAAAATTATGCCAAGGCTCGGTGGCTCAGCCTGTAATCCCGCGCCTTTGGGAGGCTGAGGTGAGTGGATTGCCTGAGCCCGCGGGTTCGAGACCCGCCTGGGCAACTTGGCGAGACCTCATCTCTACAATAAATCAAAAATCAGCCGGGCATGGTAGCATGTGCCTGTATTTCCAGCTACTTGGAAGGCTGAGGTGGAAGGATCGCCGGAGCCCAGCAGGTCGAGGCTGTGGTGGCTGGGAGCCGCCACTGCACTCCAGTCTGGGCGACAGAATGAGACTTCAACTCAAAAACAAAACAAAACAAAAATTTTATATATATTCAAGTTCTTTCTGTAAGCAGTTAATACTTTTTTTTTTAAATCAGAGTCTCATTCTGTTGCCCAGGCTGGAGTGCAGTGGCATGTTCCTGGTCACTGCTGGGCTCAAGTGATCCTTCTGTCTCAGTCTTCCAAGTACCTGGAACCACATGAGTGTGCCACCACACCCAGCTAATTTTTAAAATTTACTGTAGAGAAGAGGCTCGCCAAGTTGCCCAGGCTGGTCTCGAACCCATAGACTCAGGCAATCCTCTCGCCTCTGCCTCCCAAAGTGCTAGGATTACGGGTATGAGTCACTGTGCCTGGCCTGGAAGCAGTTTTATATCTTAAAATTCTCTAAACTAAGACTTGACTCTTCAGTTTCAAACACTTCCTGCAAATAGTGTTCCTGCAAATAGTGTAATCTGTTCCTGCAAATAGTGTAATTACATGGTCTGCATGGATTTGTGGCTTTAATAAGCAGAAGGTCTTTTAATGTTAAATGGTACAAGGATATTTTATGCCCAACAGCTTCCAATTCTGTATCTTGATGTGTCGAGGCTTGCCATATATTAAGATTTATTCTATACCCCAACTTTTATTTACTGTTCATTGGTTTTCCCTTTGTACATTATTTCCCAATTCATAATTTTAAATGTTATTATGATATCTCAGCCTGGGAAACATAGCAAGATCATGTCCTTACAAAAAATTTTTTTTAAAAAATTAGCCTGGCATGGTGGCACATGCCTATAGTCCCAGCTATCTGAGAGGCTGAGGCAGGAGGATCACCTCGGCCCAGGAATTTAAAATTGAAGTGAGCTATGATTGCACCACTGCATTGCAGCCTGGGTGACAGAGTGTTTCTTTAAAAAAAAAATTATTATGACATCTCAGAAATGCTGTTTCATCTTTTCATCAAAGCTTACATGTAACACCTTTAAATTTAATAAAACAGCCAGGCACAATGGCTCACGCCTGTAATCCCAGCACTTTGGGAGGCTGAGGCAAGAGTATTGCCTGAGCCCAGGGGTTCGAGACAAGACTGGGCAACTTGTTGAGACCTTGTCTCTAATAAATCAAGAAAAATTAGCCGGGCGTGTTGGCACACGCCTGTGGTTCCAGCTACTTGGAAGACTGAGGGAGAAGGATCACCTGAGCCCAGCAGGTCAAGGCTGTGGTGGTCCTGAGCGTGCTACTGCACTCCAGCCTGGGTGACAGAGTGAGACTCCAACTCAATAAACAAACAAACAAGCAATTTAATAAAGCAGTTTTCTTGAATGCTGTCTTGCATTGGCTCTCTTATTGGCTCTCTTGCAAAGTAGGTCCCATAATAGAGATCCCCGAAGGCTGGTTTACTTCCAGACTTCTGTGGTTAATTCCATACGCTTGAGTGTTGGGAGAACTGGGGACAAAAGTTTTCACCTTCAAACAGAAATAACCTAAGGCATCTTTGGGTGGTCAATCCACCAAGCTGGTTGGTAGACCAGGCCTGCTCACACATGTGCACCTACGTGTTGGTAGGCCTTGCCATTTGACTGTCGTGCCCCTGTGAGGTGTAACGTTTGCTGAAATCCTTAACCATGAATGTTCCTCAGAGGTAAATGTCCTCGTGTGTATTTCTTCTTGAAGAATCTTCTTCCATACAAACGGTAGTTCACAAACAAGAAGTCCCATCTCACTGAAGTTGCAGGAATATCTGCTGTAGATAAAAGATACTCTTGGCTGGGCTTGGTGGCTCAGCCTATAATCCCAGCACTTTGGGAAGCTGAGGCGAGTAGACTGCTTGAGCCCGCAGGTTCAAGACCAGCTCAGGCAACTTGGCAAGACCTTTTCTCTACAATAAATAAAAAATTAGCTGGATGTGGTATCTTACACCTGTAGTTCCAGCTACTTGGAAGGCTGAGGCGGAAGGATGGCCGGAACCCAGCAGGTCGACACTGGGGTGGCCATGAGTGTGCCACTGCACTCCAGCCTAGGCAACAGAGTGAGACTCGAAAAAAAAAAAAAAAAAAAAAAAAAAAAAGGCTACTCTCCAAGCACTGTAATCCCAGCACTTAGGGAGTGCTAGAGCAGGAGTATTTCTGGAGCCCAGGAGTTCGAGATCAGCCTGGGCAACATAGTGAGACCTCGTCTCTATTAAAAAAAAAATCAAAAAAATTAGCTGGGTGTGGTAGTGCACGACTGTAGTCCCTAAGGAGGCTGAGGTAGAAGGATTGTCTGAGCCCTGAGGTTGAAGCTGTGGTCGCCATGATTGTGCCACAGAACTCCAACCTGGGTGACAGAGACCCCAACTCAAAAAAAAGGGGGTACTCATATTTCCATGGGATCAGAACCACCTGAAAAACTAGTAAAAAGATAAGATACTCAGGCTCCATTCCCAACCTACTCAGTCGGAATTTACAGGGTTGGACCCCAGTATGGGTCTTTTTCCCAAGCTTCCCAACCTGCTTCCATTACCCTTCAAAGATTGAGAAACACTAGCTAGGGCCATGGAACAACTTGGTGATGCACCAGAGTGGAAAATTCAAGTACAGATCCAAATTGAAAATATATTCGGCTGGGTTCGGTAGCTTAGCCTGTAATCCCAGTACTTTGGGAGCCCACGGGTTCGTGACCAGCCAGGACAACTTGGCGAGATTCATCTCTACAATAAATCAAAAATTAGCCAGGCATGGTAACGTGCACCTGTAGTTCAGGCTACTTGGAAGGCTGAGTCGGGAGGATCACCTGAGCCCAGCAGGTCAACACTGGAGGGGCCGTGAGTGTGTGTGCCACTGCACTCCAGCCTGGGTGACAGAGTGAGACTCCAATTCAAAAAAAAAAAAGAAAAGAAAATATATTCAACTGAAGCACTTGGTCAGTGATTAAAAAAAATTTTTTTTTTACTGCACTACTGTCATTAAAGCAAAACAAATTCCATACTTGCACAGATGAACATCAAACTTATACACATTGCTTCTGCTTTTTAAAATCTTTTTATTTTTCACTTTGATCCATACAGAATATCTGCACTATGCATATGCATATAGGAGTTGACTGTGATTACATGAGAGGTCATACTTGTCCAGTGCTCACTGACAACATCTTCTAAGCAATAGAAGAGTTTGATGACAACAGTCTAGTTTCCTAGAGCAAGTTGTGGTGGGAGAGCTGGGGGAATTAGGAAGTCAGAAATTAGCCAGGCGTGGTAGCGCGCACCAGTAGTTCCAGCTACTTGGAAGGCTGAGGCGGAAGGATCACCGGAGCCCAGCAGGTCGAGGCTGTGGTGGCCGGGAGCATGCACTCCAATCTGGGCGACAGAGTGAGACTCCAACTCAAAAAAAAAAAAAGAAAGACTACCTCAGCTTATGCCAATTATCACCAAGCAGGGATGAGTAATCTATGCAGCTAGTTCTTCCAATTTTTCAAAAGAAGATGGAAATTGAGTTTGTACAGTATACGCTCTTGCAACTTTTAAATGGTTGGTAACTGATGTACACACACACACGAAATCTTGCTCTGTCCCCCAGGCTAGAGTACAGTGGCACAATCATAGCTCACCACAACCTCAACTCCTAGGCTCCAGTGATCCTCCTGGGACTACTTGTGCACAGCCACACCCAGTTAAGTGGTTTAAGATTTTTTTTTTTTTTGGTATTGATGGGGTCTTGCTATATTGTCCAGGCTGTTCTCAAACTCCTGGCCTCAAGCAATCCTCCCACAAAGACCTCTTTTAATTCAAATACTTTTTTAAAACATCATTTAAAAATATACCACTGAGGCTAAACAACAAAACAAAGCAAATGCGTCAACCTCGATTTCCCCTGAAGACCCCAAATTTGTAATTTCTGTTCTAGAAACTCGGAATTCGGGATCTGATCAGTTAGAAGATAAACCACTCACAGAAATGACTCCATCCAGTTGGCATGCGATATTATGCACTCTGCTTTTAGAAAAACTAAAATCCTATGCCACTTTTAAGCATTTTTATATGAAGAACCACCTGCTGAGTTCGTTTGTTGGCTCAGTAGGTATTTAGAGCGGCCTGCCCTGGACCAGGCTCTAGGAATACAGTGGTGAGCCCAACCTGAGTTAAGTTTAACATTTGGCACAGCAAAATATTAAAAAATACATGAAACTCATCATTTCATTGGGATAAAGATTAAAAATATAGATGGTGGATTGCCTGAGCCCGCGGGTTCGAGACCTGCCTGGGCAGCGAGACCTCATCTCTACAATAAATAAAAAAATCAGCCGGGCGTGGTAGCGTATGCCTGTAATTCTGGCTACTCGGAAGGCTGAGGTGGAAGAATCGCCAGAGCCCAGCAAGTCGAGGCTGCGGTGGCCGGGAGCGGCCACTGCACTCCAGTCTGGACGACAGAGTGAGACTTCAACTCAAAAAAAATATATATATAGATGGGCAGTCGAGGTGAGAGGATTGTTTGAGCCCAAGGGTTCGAGACCAGCCTGGGCAACTTGAAGCCTTGTCTCTACAATGAATCAAAAAATTAGCCAGGCGTGGTGGTGTGTTCCTGTAGTTCCAGCTACGTGGAAGGCTGAGGTAGAATCACTTGAGCCCAGCAGGTCGAGGCTGCGGTGGCCGTGAGTGTGCTACTGCACTCCAGCCTGGGCGACAGTGAGACCACGACTGGAAAAAACAAATGATTAAAAAAAATTCTTGGCTGGGCTCAGTGGCTCAGCCTGTAATACCAACACTTTGGGAGGCCGAGGTGAGTGGATTGCCTGAGCCCGCAGGTTCGAGACCTGGGCAAGTTGGCAAGGGCTCATCTCTGCAATATATTTTTAAAAATTAGCCGGGCGTGGTAGCGCATACCTGTAGTTCTGGCTACCTGGAAGACTGAGATGGAAGGATCGCCAGAGCCCAGGAAGTCAAGGCTGCCGTGACCCGTGATCGTGCCACTGCACTCCAGCCTAGGTGACAGCGAGACCGTGACTGGGAAAAAAAAAAAATTAAAAAAAAATCCTCAAGTGTTGTTCCTCGAGAGCACTGGTCACTGACATGCTCTTCTTACCAGGCCACAGAAGTGACCTGTAATGGCTGGTGGGGCCATTCCAGGTATTCTGGCCAAGGGGGAGTGAGCAGAAGTGATGTGTCCACACCTGGGAGGAGTCAGGTGTACTTGCTTTCCGGAAGTCTCCCCTTTGGCATGGCCATCAGAAGGTTCAAGTCGTGGCTCTTCCACCAGCCTCTGTCCCTGAGTGTCTGCACCAAATAGGGTGCCCCTGCTAACCGGCAAATGGGCATGTGTGTAGTATGCATGCATGAGACAAAAACCTGTTTTGAAACCACTGCAACTGTGAGGTTTTTTGTTGTTGTTGTTGCTGCTACAACATAACAGTTCTCCTGATAGAAGAAAAAGATATCCAGTGCTATGGTGGCATTTGTCCAACAGGATGTCAGATTTGGTATGAAGATCTGGTGTCTACTCACTACTGGGAGGTAAGAAGTGTAGTATAATGTCAAACTCATGCCAAAGAAACCTCTTTATTAAAGTATCTGGGTATTTTTCCTTATGACTACAGGAAAGGGAATTCTTTGGTCAAAAGACTAAACCAGATCTCAAGCTAAAAAACTACCAAATCCAACATGCCATAATTATTTCAATCTTTTCTGCAATTTTATTCCTTCACACAGGGCACCAAAACGCTTAATATTCGAGCATGTATATTTCAGAGACTGAAAATCAGTTTTGAATTCCAAATGGTCACTGCTAGGCCTTTGGACAGTAGTGACCACTAGAGGGACCCATCTGCTTTGTTTTCTGCCTAACACAGAGCCCAAAAGGAAAAGGATGGTGAGAAACTTCCTGCTACACGGGGAGAAATGAATTCTAGGCCCGTTTTTTTCTCCCAAATGAAACGCTGTGCTGGTGCCAGATCAGCTAGCTAGAATCACCTGGGCAAATGTGAAATGCACCTTCTCAGGTACCCCCAAAGGCTGATTCAGTGGGTCTCAAGTGAGGTTCAGAAATATGTATTTGTTTTAAAAAGCTCCCCAGAAGCTTCTGATGCAGAGCTAGATTTGCTACCATTCGGGTAGAAAATTTCAAAAAAAATGGGTCCTTTTCGATCAGAGTTTTGCCATCTGTAGGTTACTTTTGAAAGGGATCAATGTGTAAGTCCAGATAGATAAAAAGGACCTCCTAAGCACAGAATCCAATAAAACACTTTACAATGATAATAAATCACAGGAACAAAAGTTATCTTCAAATGTAAATTTATTAAGACATTCAGCTATGTCTGTCGGTCTACATCCAAATTTGCTACTAAAAATAAAATAAAGTCACATCCCACATTAGGAATACCAAGGTCTGAAAAACACTTTTTTTGAGCCAAGCCTATTGTATAAATAAATGACTAGTTTCTTTTCATATCAAAATTCCCATAAAAAATTCCATTCCCCCCTCCCCAGTGCTACCTGTAGCCATGATGAATGTAAAAATCTAAATATGACACATCCTTGTCAAAGAAAAGGTGCAAAGTCTACTAACAGCTTTAAAAGTGGCATTTGCAGAGTGTGATCATACAGTTATGTACTCATTCCCAAAGTGCAAATATTGCCATAATTTAATACTGTTTGGATTCAGCTGTGAGAACTAAACATTACACAGGACTGAAAGGTACACCCAGGCCTCCATCAGTGCCCTAAAGCTCTTCCCACTTTGGTCTCCTTCACTAAAGCAGACTCCAAAGTGTTCATTAGAGTTTTAGTTTACGTCACACAGCCAACGAAGTATACAATATTAACAAAAGGTTCATATACATCAAAAGATTGAAGACTCCGTCATGAAGGTCAAGAGTCTCATATGACACAAATGTACCCGCAAGGCCCGCGCACCCACCCCCCTTCCCTAAAGCACATACGAGTGTGAGCGTGCTGCGCTCTCGGAATACAATCGATGCTTCTACATCTTTGATTTCATTTCAGTGCTGTACAAGACTCGACCATCACCTGACTGAGTTCCGACTGACTGAGGAAAACAGGGGTGGAGAAAGGGCTGGTCGCTCTTCACACCGTGGCAAGAATGATCCGTCCCCGGCAGTGAAAGGCCAGTTCCGCCTGGGCCTGTGCCTGCCACGCTTGTGCTCGTCCTCTTGATTCTCATCTCCTCAGTCCCTCTGAACACGCAAATCTGATTTTATTGATCCCTCACACACATCAGGGGCAGTTTCTGAAGTTGTGAAGGTTGAATTCTCTTGGCAAACCTCTACAAAACATCAGCATAGAGTATATAAATACATTTTGATGAGCATACATGGCAGAATTTCTCCCATAGGCCAGGGGATGAAAGCAGGTGGTCTCCACTGAGAGTACTTCCTGGATTAGATCCCTGGAATGTCAGTTTCCTGCCTGATCGTCTCACATGTCCATTCCCCGAACTGGAGCATGAACTCCATCTTGAGTTAGCTTCCCCACAGAGTACCAACACATCATTTCTGCTTCCTTTCCTCTAAGCTGACTCTACAGGAAGTGCTTTATCTTTTGCACTATGAGGATATTCTTTGGGGTCAACAGCCCCTTCCTGGCTATCTGGTCTTCTGGCAACAGGCCCACTACTGTCCCCAGAATCCTCCTGTACCCTGGTCCCTGGAGAACGTGCCTGGCCTGGGGGTTCAGAACCTTCCTGAAGCATGACATGTTCAGCTTCAGCAGGAGGCTGTGGAGGCTCGGTTCCTAACCCCGGAGGCTGGGAGGAGTTCTTGAGGTGGCAGTGGCACAGAGGGCAGGTCTCCTGGACATACAGCCATTTCTTTAGACAGCCTGCATGGAAGAAATGACTGCAAGGCGTGATCACAGCAGATTTCATGTCCTAAAAGAGGCGGAAAAAAAAAGACATCTCATAAATGCAAAATCTTTGAAGCTATCCCCAAAAGTTCTGGTCCCAGCATTTCTTTCCCACAATAGAAAATTTGTAACACAGATCCCAGAATAAAACTAATTTTATGTTTCAGTAATAATCCTGTTGCCATCAGAGACCCTCTTATACAAATGATACAAGAATCACTGGCGAGGTAATTTTTAAAACAGAAGTAAAACCAACAATGAGGAAGAAACCACCCTGTCAATTGGGTTTTGTGTTGGTATAAAATGCAAGGGTTACACAACCACAGCAGTTATCACCAGGTCTCCACTAGTATGACAAGAGTGTAACTAGAACCTCAAAAAATCTGATGAAGACAGGACTTTTCTACAGTTATGCTCCAACACAGCTGGAAATACTATTCCATGATGAGATTACTTGCAAGGAGACAAAATCAGCCACATAACACCAGGGTATTGGCAAGGAATGGCCATTCCATTAGGGCCAATATCCATACCCAGTTCTCAAGATTTGGTCGGTAGGAGCCAGTGTTTCTCAACTTGCATCAGAATCACTTGTTAATGCACCTCCCTGGGCCACCCCAGACCCACTAAATTAGGAGATGTGACAATGGGATTCATAAGTCAAGTTACAAAAAGCCACCGTGTGACTTTCACGTACCCACATTTGATAACCACTGGAATAAGGAGTGGGATACTCTGCATTAATACTCCTTGCATAAGATACCTAAGAGGGGGAACTTGAGGACATGAAGTCAAAATTGTAAAGATATACATTTAGTGACTCAACGAAATTAATTTTACTCCAAAAGCCCAACACAAGGAGGTGTGGCAACCCCAGAAATTCCTTGCCAAGAACTGGTAATACCTAGTCAACTTTAAGCAGGAAGCCATCCAAGGAAAAGCAGCCAGGGGAAGCTAAGCAGTTTGACTCTCATTTTCTACGTGAGATCAGCAGGTAGTTCTAGCACCTCAAAAAAAGTGATGTGACAACAGGAAGTACCAAAAGAGAACTCTTGAACTACTTCGACATCAGCTGCTGGAGCTGATGTGCCGACTCTGGTTTTGATGTGCTTTGCCCTGGGTCCAATGAGGCTACCTAGCATGACAGAGCCAGAGCTCACCCTAATTCAAGGAACTGAGAGAACTACACGAGCAGACTAAAGGGCCTGCGTTACTCCTCTGTCCCCTCAAATGCTAAAGCAAACTGGAAAACTTTGTTTTGCTAGGATCCAAAAGTATGTTTTAATCTTAATAAAAAATTGGAGTTACTATGAGAACAACATTCTTATTCTAGTTTTAAACATACACAACTACATATACACCCCCACCTAAACAATAGAAGCAGTTCTGGAGAAAGAACACTCCTTATACAGTACTGACACTACCTCTAGTTCTGTTCCACCAGCTCACACTCATTAAGAGTGATTTTAAATGGAATACAGTTTCTGCTGCTGCCCACAATCTCTGTCCGTATTTCCAACAGTGCAGCCTCTTACGCAGGTGATTGATAATTTGACTCTCAGCCTGTTTGTGGTTGTTTTATTTCCAAGGTGATCTAAACACTATTTGCAACAGAAGGTAAGCACCAGGCTCTTCACAATGCTTGTGCCAAAGCCTGCGGGTAGGCCAATGTCAGCGGTGCACCACTGGCGGCCTTCACCATATCCACCCTCCCCCACAAATTCTGTACCCTTCTCAGATCCTCAGCGACCCACAGGTAAACACATGCTCTCTCTACCTACACTAGGTATATGGACATTCTATTTCTTCCCCACTCTGGGAATACCACAAGGAAAAGAGTCAGAATCTTGGCACACCACTTTTCAGGAGCTGCTGACTCCTGATGGATTAGGGTATTTGATAGTATATGTGTGTATTCAGGAGTAAATATAAAATACACCTGACCTGTTTTTCCTTTATTTATAGGTGAGCAGTAATGTTGAAAACAACAATAAATTAGAACTTATGGGCTAAATTAAAACCTTAATGTAAAAATGGAAGTATTTGATCAGTTCTTCAATAATTTGAGGACTTTTGTTTGTTACCCAGGAGATAATTGTGCCTAGAAATTTAAGTTGACTTTGGTTAATGTGGTGACAGTCCCAAGGGATGCACTGTCTGACTCACCCAAGTGGATTCCTACTGAGTGAGTTACCTGATAGCAGATGGCACAAATGTCATTGTGCTTCTCAAGCTGCTCTTTCGTAGCAATGGGTAATGATTTAATCTTATTCACAGCATCCCTGCGGAGGAGAAAGCTCTTCCACCCCAGCTGGGCCCGAAGCCACACATTATAGTAGGAATGGATGAAGATGATCATTGAGCCCATCACTGTCCATTCTCCAAAGATGGTCTCTGAGACGCCATAGGCCACCACGCAGAGAGCCACAAGGAACTCCAGCAGGCGGTATGTGCCATTCACATAGTAGATGACATCATCCATGTTTTCCACCGGCTCTTTTCTGAATTCCTCAACCATAAATAAGACATAAATAAAAAGTGTTCCCAGAACCTGAAAAAAAGTAGGTATATTTATTTGTAAAGAATATTATCACTAAGAAACTGGTTTCCTTATATAGTAACACATTCCTGATACTTTTAGGATACCCTACTTAAAATCTAAAGAGGAGTAACCAAAGGAATTATTATTATTTTTTAGACACAGGGTCTCGCTCTGTCACCCAGGCTGCAATTCAGTGGCATGATCATAGGTCACTATAGCCTCAAACTCCAAGACTCAGGCAATCCTCCCACCTCCACGTCCCCAGTCGCTGGGACTATAGATGTGAGTCACCACAACTAGTTTATTTTTGTATTTTTTGTAGAGACAGGGTCTCAAAAATTGCCCAAATTTTTAAAAATAGATAAATAGTACGATCTGAAGAGAAGACACTGGTTCAATTAGAATATGGGTGATCTTAGTGATCCAGGTATTAGATACTGCAAAGCCATAGCTTCAAGACACAATTTTCCTCAAAGTATTCTGATGAGTAATCAGTTTTCTCTGACTTATCATTTTCCCTTATTCCCAGGTCACCAAACCCCAACAATTCTATCTTAGTTTTCCTCATACTATAGTCATTCCCATTCCACAACGCTCAAAGAACTTTTACTCTACAAAGAACAATGAATTAGTATTCAATGCCAGCACATTTTCCTTTACTTTTCACTGACTAGGCAGCAATGATTGGCCTTTCAGTTGCAATAAGCTTCCTCATTTCTAGGGCAGTATTTGTGTGTGTGTGTGTGTGCGTGTGTGTATCTATAAAATATGTGTTATGTCTGTGTGTAATACACACATACAACATATATATTTATATACATCATGCAACTATGGGTATTTTTGAGATGATATTTTTATAAAATACACACTCCAAACAAGCTCTAAGATCTTTTAATGTTCTAGTTACTTATCAAAATTTAAGATTTATATGATAGCTCTGTACCATACCATTTTGAAAAAGAGGAAGAGAAAGGCTTATTTATCTTCATAAAAAAATATTGTGATTTAGACAGGTCCACCTAGTAGTTTAATAACCTGCCCTCTAACTCCTATGCTCAAATAGATGTCATGTATTCTAGCAGAGGGTAGGAAGTTATCACTTCAATACTTTGAAAAAGTTTAATTCCTTTTCTGGGAGGAAAAGTAGTATCAGTTATCATATAGAGTTCATTAACCCTAGGCTTACCTGAAGAGAGGTAAGAATGCTGCTGGAAATAATGATAAGAAGCCAAAAGTCCATGTGGAAAAACTGGCAAATCATGTAAGCCATATAAGCAGGGAATACCAGCAAAAATAAACAAAGGCTCACAGCACGGAAGTGTTTCCATAAACTCCTAGAGAAAGAGAAAATTATTCTTTTAAAGTGCTTGCCACCTACTAGCACAACCAATTACATTACCAACTAACATCTCTGGTACGATGATTAACCCTTTGCACTCGGATGTCCCCTCTGAGGGGACTTCATAAATCTAGCATATCATTCAGATGTCCCCTCTCAGGGGACATAAAGAGATTGCTGGTGATTATATAGGACAAACTTATGCCAGCACAAATTTTTTAAAAATGTGTGTTTCCTTGAAGTTTTCTATTCAAATTGCAAAAACAAAAAAAAGCAAATAGATGAAATATACACTGAGATATGACCAATCAGTTGAGAAGTAGTTTTCAGGAATCGTGAGCACATCCTTTCTCATCTTCTTTGAATAACAGACTGGATAATAAATTACATATTATTAATGTGGGGGGAAGAAAGTGAGACTGCATTCTCTGCTTGAATAGAAAAGCACCAGGTAGGAGATGTCAAACAAATTACCATTGCATGACATGTATCAATGAACCTGCAAAGCATGTCTGTGACTATTTCACGCATTACCACATGTTAGAAAAATATAAGATATAAAATTTTGATTTTTTTGTTGCAAGTTCCTCAATGTCCAAAATACCATTATAAACCAAATATCATTACGATAAGATAATTGGTTCCAACGCTATACTATTTAATATGAAGTGATGCATTTTTCACTATTTCATAAAAAAAAAAGTGAGGTCGAGTTGCTGGTGGGTATTGGTGAGATGGCTCTGAGTGCAAAGGGTTAAATTAACAAATATCTGACTGAGCACCCTCCTCCAAGCCAGTCACTGCACTAGAGCTCAGGGCAAGTCACAGGGGTTTATCATTTCAAAACTACTTCAATTGACACTCAATTGCCAAGTACCATCAGTTTCTTTTTTTCTCAATACTTTGTTTTCAATTTCATTCACATTTCTAGCAATTTCAAATTATTTCAGGCTTTTGTACCCTTAAACCCTAACAATTTTAATAGTAATTTTCACTACTAGGAAAGTGATCCATATCTATGTCATTTTCTAATTTGATGATATCCTCTCCCTACCCACTCCATTCTGTGACGAAAATCTGCTGCAGTGAGTGTGGTGTCACTAATGTTGAGGTGAGGGGAATAAGAGGCTTGACTAAGAACCAGTGAAACCAGTTAAGAGCTCCTAGCTGGTCTTCCTCTCTTCCCTAGTCTCTGATCTATCTTGGACACTTGCCAGCCAGATTAATCTCCCTAAAGTTCTGTCCTAATATTTACAATATTGGCCAGACATGGTGGCTCACATCTGTAATCCTAGCACATTGGAAGGCCAAGGTGGAAGGGCTGCTTGAGGCCAGGAGTTCGAGGTTAACCTGAACAATATAGCAAGGCCCCATATCTACAAAAAATAAAAATAGTTATCTGGGTGTGGTAGAGCGAGTTTGTAGTCCCAGCTACTTGGGAGGCTGAGGCAAGAGGGATCACTTGAGCCCAGAACTTTGAGGCTGCAGTGAATTATGATCATATCACTGTACACCAGCCTGGGTAACAGAGCAAGACCTGGTCCCTAAAAATAAATAAACAAATAAATAACAATTTAAAAAAATATATATGTTAACGTCTTCTCTAAATTTCCGTTTCACATTTGAGGTTTTCTACTTTCAATTTTTCAGTCCAAGTTTGTCAACATCTGTTTCTCACTATAAGTTGGTTAATTAACTGTTCTTCCAGCAAAACACATGTGCTCTTTACATCCCACTAGAAATACCTCCATCATGCTACTTCTCTAAACCTTTTAGGCTAACTCAGGCTAAACAAACATATTTGGACTTCAACAAAAATAGTTTCAAGCTGATGGTACAACAAAATTAAGCTGTTTTAATTAAATAACAACATCTGTGACATGTTCTCAAAATCCAGACAAAGCATCTCAAAAAGACTCAAATAACATAAATAATCTTTCCTACTTTTAATTATGATATATGTGGGTAGTAAAAAATTACCACACAAATGCTATACTGTGTAATACTAGTTAATTCATAGAAGAAAGTAAATTATTATGGCAAAATGAAAGCTAGGTGTCCTGGAAAATGTTTTGCATCTTTTCTTGCCAAAACTTCTATTATCAGAAGTTAAGAAACAAGTGTAAACCTGTCAATAGCTTTGCTTCGAATTCAAATCAAACGATTTTACTTTTTTAAAGAAGGGCTGGCAAGAAGGAATGACATAACAGTATTGTACTATGTTAGATGATACATTACATAGAACGAATAAGGCAATTTGCCTTAAAATCTCAAGTATACTTTTCAAAATCAAGCTAGCTATTACCCACTTATATAAAATATATGCATATTTACAAAAATACTTACAGAAAAAAGCATATACAGCTTTATGTCAGAGTTTTTAACTTATGTGTCTAGTTTTGATATAGTTGTATACATTACATACACACATATATACATACATGATATGTGTTAAAATGAAATAAATTTTTAAATAAAATATTTTTAAAATAGGGAAAAATTACATTAAAACCTTGTTCCAGTAACAGGCTAAGCACCATAAAATGAAAAATAATTTTTTACATTCACTCTAACCCAATATTTTAAGGTTTGCCTTCTGAAAATTTGCTATATAATTTAAAGAAGTAGACTATAGTACTAATATTCCTTGTTAAAAACTGCAATAAAATTTGTAGATAAAATAAGCAATTACCTCTACAGCTAAAACTAACTTAGACATTCTCTTAAGTCAAACACTGGAAATTACCTATCTATTCTACACAACTCCAAGACATGTTTATAAGGATTTTTCCCATAACGATTATTTGCTTATCAATATCATCTCTTAACTGTACCTTTAATTTGAGAACTAAGATGTTTCATTTTCTTTTTAATCCTCAGTGTACTGAATTAATCATAGTCCTTGATTCACAAAGCACTATCATTACTGGTTCGTGTGTGTCCCTCTTTTCATTTAGTTAGTAATCTTGCTAGTTATTAAACTAATGTAAGAAGCCTTCATGAACCCACCTCCCCATATACTGATGAGGGCTGGACAATAACCCACACCTAACTCTATGGGCAGGCCTGCCTCTGCCATGTCCCCTGTGCCCCTTGAAACCACTATCTTGAATCCTGTGTCCTATGTGCTTCATTGCTTGCTTTGGTTGATTCACAGTTTGATTTTGATTCCTAAGGAGTATAATTTTCATTTTATATTTATTTATTGAGTCAGAGTCTGGCTGTCGCCCTGGCTGGAGTACAGTGGCACGCTCACAGCTACAGTAGCATAAACATCCTGGGCTTAGGCAATCCTTCCACCTCAGCATCCCAAGCAGCCAGGAATGCAGGTGTGCACTACCAGTCTAGCTTTTTTTTTTTGTAGAGACAGGTTTAACTATATTGCCCAGGCTGGTGTCAAACTCCTAGACTCAAGTAATCCACCTGCCTCTGCCTCTCAAAGAGCTGTGATTACAGGTGTGAGCCACCGTGCCTGACCAGGAGCATAAATTTTAAAATTTTGTTTTTAACATAAAAATAATATTCTATATTGTCATCTTTTGGACTTTTTAAAAACTTGATATTGCTACGAATCATTCATAATGTTTTATGTGTCACTATTTTTAACATACCACTGTGATTACTATCACGTTTTATTATTCACTTTTCTGTCTGACTGGCACCTGGGTTGTTCCCAGGCTTTTGCTTTGTGACTCGTGCTATTCTTCTACATGTCTCCTACTATATATATGCAAGAGTGCCTCTTGAATATACACCTACGAGGACATAATGCCAAACTGTGCTCTGAAGCAACTCTACTGTACACTCACGTCAGTACCATGGGCTGGCTGTGGATAGACATTTTCTCTCACCCTGACACCAGCAGACTCTCCTTCCTCTCTCTTCCTTCCTCTCGATTTACCGTTCATTGCCGATCCAATAGGTAAAACTCTCACCTATGGTCTTCATTTACATTTCCCTGATCAGTGAAGATGCTGAACTCTCTTCATAATCATGTGGATTTCCATCTTTTCTTAAATACTTCACTATGCCTTTTGTCCATTTTTCTTACTGATTTGTAGGAGCTGTTTTTATCTATTCTTGATCAGGAGTGTATACTGAGACTATCTTCCCCCAGTTTGTACTAATCATTTCTAATTTAAGCTATCTTTAGGTTTAAAAACTGCTATTGATTTTAATAGTTTATGTATTGATCTTTTCTTTCATAGTCACAGCCATTCTCAGTTTTTCACAGTCACTTCTGTCAGTTTAGGAAATCTTTTCCTACCTTAAAGTCCAAAGTATTTTAATCTGCTACAGTCTTAACTTTCTGTTTTTGATATTTACGTCCCTAACATTCTGGAGTTGATTATTTTGTTTAGAGTGTGAGATAAGGATCCAGTTTTTTCCTAGCTTCATTATAGGCTAGCACTACCTGTCCCCACTCACCTGACATGCTACTTCAGTCATATACCAAAGTTCCATACAGACAGGGCTGTCTGGGGACTTTCTGTTCCATTGGACATGCTGTCTATCCTTGAGTCAACATTACAAACATCTCATAATATCTCCTGCTATGAGTGAAATACTTTATCTTCCTCAAGTTGCCTGATTTTTTAAAATATTGGGATTACACTGGTCTCACCGAATGAGTTGGGGAGTATCCTTTCATATTGTCTGAAAGTATTTGTTTAGGATAGAGATAATCTGTCACTTAAAAGTTTGGCAGAACTTGCCTGTAATGCCATCTGGGTCAGGAAGTTTACCAACTGCTTCAATTTCTTTAATAGTTCCAGAATTATCCAAGCTTTTTAGCTCTTTATTTCTTTTTAGTTCTTCCTGAGTCAGTTGTGTTAAGTTGTATTTTCCTCATAACATTCTCATTTCATTTGCTTTAAAAAGTACTGCAGTGAAGCTGCTGGTGGTATTCTCTTACTACCGTAGGCAATGGTGGGAGAGAAGAAGAGAACCTAAAATGATTCACTCCTATTTTTCCTCCCACAGCCAAGAGGGGAGTCTCTCTGCCTCTGGCTAATGCTTCTGTAGCCACAAAGAATAACATAGACATCAATTCAAAATAACTGCCCTAGAACCATCCACAATACTTCTCAATTTGTTCCTTTACCTCTAAATTTCCCCTGCATTTGATCTTTCTTTTCTTTTCCTTTTTTTTTTTTTTTTTTTTGAGTCAGGGTCTCACTCTGACACCCAGGCTGGAGTCCAGTGGCATAATCACAGCTCACTGCAGTCTCAATCTCCTAAGCTCAGGCAATCCTTCCACCTCAGTCTTCTGAGCAGCTGGAACTACTGGCAGGGGGCCACCACGCCTGGCTAATTTTTTGATTTTTTAGTAGAGATAAGGTCTCTGTATGTTGCCCAGGCTGTTCTAGAAGTTGTGAGCTCCAGCAATCCTTCTGCCTCAGTCTACAAAGTGCAGGAATTAGAGGCATGAGCTACCACGCCCATCTGTATTTGATTTTAAGGGAAGTCAGTACTGAGACTAGTTCAGAATCATGGGAAGACCCACAATTAGATCTGCTGCTTCTTACAGTAGTGGAGCTATATGTTTTTTCTTTTCCAAATTTCCTATATTATTATATGTTTTATTAATATATACTAAATTAATTAGTATAACTAATAATAAAAATACTGCCAGAGATGACAAAGAACCAATTATACTCAAGACAATCTATTTTTCAGATCTATTAAGTGGCTATTTAACTGAGCTCATGCTTGAATTCAACATTTTAACTGCTTCTGCTGAGAAACCTTAAGCCTCAAAAACAAATTTCACATAACTACAATTATGATGATTAAAATGATCTGAAACAGGCCGGGCTCAGTGGCTCAGCCTGTAATCCCAGCACTTTGGGAGGCTGAGGGATGTGGATTGCCTGAGCCCGTGGGATCAAGACCAACCTGGGCAACTTGGCGAGACCTCGTCTCTACAATAAATAAAAAATTAGCTGGGTGTTGTAGTGCACACCTGTAGTTCCAGCTACTTGGAAGGCTGAGGTGGAAGGATTGCCGGAGCCCAGCAGGTTGATGCTGGGGTGGCCGTGAGTGTGCCACAGTACTCCAGCCTGGGCGACAAAGTGAGACTCCAACTCAAAAATAAATAAATAAATAAATAAAATAAAATAAAATAAAATTATCTGAAACAAGCCAGGCATGGTGGCTCATACCTGTTAATCCCAGTACTTTGGGAGGCTGAGGCGAGAGGATTGTCTGAGCCCTGGGTTCGAGATCAGCCTGGGCAACTTGGCGAGACCCAGTCTCTACAATAAATCAAAAAATTAGCTGGGCATAATGACGCACATCTTTAATTCCAGCTACTTGGAAGGCTAAGGCAGAAGGATCGCCCAAGTCCAGGAGTTTAAGGCTGCAGTGACCATGAATGTGCCACTGCACTCCAGCCTAGGCGACAATGAGACTCTGACTCACAGAAAAAAAACCCTGAAACATATCTAAAAGGTTTGAGCTTATTTCAATGAATTTTTTTTAGGTGTCCTACCATTTTTGAAAATTTTATATAGAGTGTTTGGCAGTGTGGGTTATGGGGATGCAAAGATAAATGTGATGAACTATAATTAAAATGCTAATTTGGAATGGTTTAAAAATCTGCTATCACAATTCTGCCTCCTCAGAGACTGCCTGCTCCCAAAGAAGAAATAAATTTGGATGTATTTCTATAATCAATCATCAGAGTGAGCATAGAACACTGGAAAAGAATAGTGACACTGGATTTTAAGAAACTCCTTAGGTGCCTGAATGGAACATAATTGTATACCTAACCCTTAACTGTACCCCATATCATAATAAAAAATATTAAAAAAAAAAAAAAAGAAATTCCTTGTATAAATTACAATAAGCCAAAATTATATCTTTAAAGAAATAAATATGGCAGGCATGGTGGCTCACAACTGTAATCCCAGCATTTTGGGAGCCAAGACAGGAGGAGTTCAAGACCAGCCTAGGCAACACAGCAAGACCTTTTCTCTATAAAAACTGAAAAAATTAGCCGGGCATGGTATCATGTGCCTGTAGTCTCAGATACTCAGGAGGCTGAGGTGGAAGGATCACATGAGCCCAGGAGGTCAAGACTACAGTGAACTGTGTCAGCCTGGGTGACAGAGTGAGACCTTGACTCAAAAAAACAAAAACAAATAAAGAACTAAGTAATACTTTAGCTTTTCTTCAAAAATTAAGAACATTTCTGGATGAGTATCCCAATTACCAAGATGTGATCATTTCACATTGTATAGAGAGATCGAAATATCACATGTATACCAAAAATATGTACAACTACTAGATATCAATAAAATGTTTGCGTATGTATATACATAGCTTTTAAAATCTCTGCAATAAAAGATGTATATGACTCCAGCTATTACTTTCATTGGTTCCATTAGGTGTTAAGTCACATGCAACTGTCTAAAACACCATCAAATGAGGCTGTTATTCCATAAATGTCTGTCTTTATGATTACCAGAGAGCCCTTATTTTTCTCTCCTTCATTTGCATGTCACTTAATGCTTTCTCTCTTTTAACTAACATTACACAGAATAAAATCACATATTATTATATTTACTGGACTAAATCTTATGCCCTGTGTTCTTAACTTTAAAACAAGACAAATATAAAAACTATTACATTTCTCTAGAGAAGAACAAAGTTGATTTATAATGACATGGCTTTCAATGTGACTTGTAACTATAGAAATCCTGAGAGAAAAAAAACAGAAATTTTTTTTGGTCTCTAAATACTCTCTAAGTCTTTTTTTTTTTTTTTTTGAGACGAAGTCTTTGTTGCCCAGGCTGGAGTGCAGTGGCACACTCACAACCACTGCAGCCTTGACCCACTGGGATCAGGGAATCCTGCCTCAGTCTTCCAAACACCACCACACCAAGCTAGTTTGTTTATTACTGTCGAGACAAGGGCTCACCAAATTGCCCTGGCTGGTCTCAAACCTCTGGACTCAGGTAATACTCTCGCCTTCACCTCCCAAAGTGCTGGAATTACAAGTGCAAGTAAGTATTCTCTAAGTCTTTAGACAACAAATTCATGTAAAGAATATTACATGAATTAAATTTAAGAATATTAAGGGATTCTTACTTGTCTCTAGAGGCTCCCAGTGCCAAAACAATGGGGTCTGCAATCTCTAACATGGACTGGAGGATAGATGCCACGACGATGAAAAGGATGATACTGAGCAGGAATGCCCGGTGAACCACCTGGAGTTCTATCAGCCCAGTCTGAACTGCCAGGATTAACAGTGTCACTCCTTCTGTCATGCCGCTAAAAAAAGCACATTTTCAGAAAAAGTAAAATGAATAGTCTAAATTCTCATTTAATCCAAAGAGAAAATAATCCAAAGGCTTAGACTGTTTGTTACATATTTTTAAATCTATTCTACTTAATTGAGACTGAAAACCAGAAGAGTATATATTAGCATTAATAACATACAGTCATATATAACTACATGTGCAGGAGCATAGGGTAAAAATAGTAACTTCTAAGACAAATAAAAGTTTCCTAACCATACTTTGTTAATGAGCCAGAAACTTCTATTCTTAATTAACCACTAAATTATACCTATTTTACATCACGAGCCATAGTTACAAAAGAAAATCATAGGTGAATGTCTTCATAACTTTGGAAAGGAAATAATCTCTTTAAGCAGACCATGAGACCCAAAAGACATAATGGAAGAAAAATATAAATTCAAAATTTTTTTGAAATTTAATTTTTATTTAAAAAACACACCATAAACAAAGTCGTACAACCTTTGACCCTACTGGCTTGACTTATAAAGAACTCTCACGGATGAGAAAAGAGCAAAGGATAGGCACAGTTTCAAAAACAGCAGACTGGCAAATATTTCAAAGTCTGATGACATCATGCACTGATAAGGAATATGAGAAAATGAGCACACTCACGTGGAGATGTACAAAGATAGAACCTTTCTGAAGAAAAATTTACTAATACACGTAAAATGTATATGCCTTTTAACTCAATAAGCCCACTGGTAATAACTTACGCCCTGTGGTTGTACTAAAACAATGAAGATATATTTATAAAAGAAAACAAAGGCAACCGCCTCAGGTCCCCTCCCACTGTAGGAGCTTTTCTGTTCTATTAATAAATTTTGCTTTCTCACTTAAAAAAAAAGAAAAAGATAAAAAGAAAACACAACAAATAGTGCAACATGTTATGTGACACCACGGGGATGCCATCAGCAAAATCTAGTCTGAGAAACTCTATAGGGCAAACCGCCTGGTGTCTTCAACAAATAAAATGCAACGGCAAAAATACAGACAGTAGGGACCTAAATACTAAGAGACCAAAGAGACACTGATCAGTTGCAGTATGGACCTTATTTGGATCTTGAGTTGAGCAAACTAAATGCTCAAAAAAGTTTAGATAATTGGGGAAATTCAAGATAAGGTGTGGTGGCTCACACCTATAATTCCAGCATTTTGGGAGGCAGAGGTGAGAGGAATGCCTGAGCCCAGGGGTTTGAGACCAGTCTGGGCAACTTGGTGAGATCCTGTCTCCACAATAAATCAAAAAATTAGCCAGGTGTGGTGGTGCACACCTGTAGTTCCAACTACCTGAAAGACTAAGGCAGAAGGATTGCCTGAGCCCAGCAGGTCAAGGCTGTGGTGGCCATGGGCATGCCACTGCACTGCACTCTAGCCTGGGTGACAGAGTGAGACTCCAACTAAAAAAAAAAAAAAAAAAAAAATATATATATATATATATATATATATATATATAAAATTGGAGAAGAACACCCAGGGAATATTTCAATACCAAAAAATTCTTTTACTCGGAATGGCTCATTCTATTGTAGCTATGTTTTTTCAAAAGATTCACAGACTGAAATATTTATGGGTAAAAAGATAGTTCATCTTGAGATTTTCTCCAAACAACTGCAGTCAGGGGATTATGGAATTGGGGAAAGGGTGAGTAGAGCTGACTGGGGCATGTTTGACATGAGACTGGCCACACTGTTGGAGATGGGTGATGAGTATTTGGAGATTAATGTTACTATTCTCTCCGCTTTGTTGGTTTGAAATTTTCCAAATTAAAGGTTTTTAAAAAGAGACATGAGGCCAGATACGGTGGCTCAAGCCTGTAATCCTAGCACTCTGGGAGGCCGAGGTGAGAGGATTGCCTGAGCTCAGGGGTTTGAGACCAGCTTGGGCAACTTGGTGAGACCTCGTCTCTACAATAAATAAATAAAAAATTAGCCAGGCATGGTAGCACATGTCTCCAGTACCAGGTACTTGGAAGGTTAAAGCAGAAAGACAACCAGAGCCGAGTAAATCAATGCTGTGGTGGCCATGAGTATGACACTGCACTCCAGCCTGGGCGACAGAGTGAGACTACAACTCAAAAAAAAAAAAAGAGAGACATGTACAAAGATACAGCAGTGTTATCTTCTAATAGCAAAACAACAAACCAATAAGAGATATAGTCATAGTATGGAACACTATGCTTTCACCAGAAAGAATGGAATGTATCTGTCATATGTTGACATTTTTTAAAAGCCTCTCTAAAACATGCTAAATGAAAAAACAAGGCACAGAACCACGAGTACAGTATGTGAAAATAAATCCTCAAAATAATATACATGTACTTTTCCCTATAAGAAATCTTTAAATAACCACCTAGAGGTGTTACCTCTGGGGAAAGAAAATGAGAAGCGGGGGAACTGTCACTTTTTATTTTGTACCTTTTGAATTGTATAAATTGTGTGAACTTATACATAAACTATTTTTTTCTTGCTCCTCCTCCTTCCTATCCTCTTTCTTTTTTCCATTTTAAAGGTGTTAGCGGGAGTAAGCAGGAAGATTATGAACCATAAAGATTTAAGAAGAGGTTAACATAAATGAAAGATTTTAAGATGTTATATAAGCTTATATAAATGAAACCACTACTAAAGATAATATAGATCATGAGAAGTTCTAGAAATAGATTTCCCAATACCTAATCTTAATAACTTAATAACAACTAAGTTAACCATTTTGCATTCTTATTAATTTGTTCTTGAGTTCTTCAGTAAGTATTCAAAGTATGTTCAAACACACAAAAACAATCTTTAAGAAAGTATCAGAAATCACAGGGGTTCCCAACCCCAGGGCCACAGACTGTACAGGTCCACGGCCTGTCAGGAACCGGACCACACAGCAGGAGGTGAATGGCAGAGCGAGCTCAGATCAGCAGCAGCATTAGATTCTCAGTTGCACCAACCCTACTGTGAACTGCACATGCAAAGGGGATCTAGGTAGGATGCACACTCTTTATGAGAATCTAATGCCTGATAACCCACACCCCAATGTCGGTGGAAAAACTGTCTTCCACAAAACTGGTCCCTGATGCCAAAAAGGCTGGGAACTGCTGAAACATTGTACAGAAATTGGATTTTTTTTTTTTTTTTTTGAGTTGGGGTCTCACTCAGTTGTCCAGGCTGGAGTGCAGTAGCACACTCACGGCCACCAGAGCATCAGCATGCTGAGCTCCAGCAATCCTTCCACCTCAGTCTTCCAAGTAGCCAAAATTACAGGCATGCGATACCATGCCCGGCTAATTTTTGAATTTATTGTAGAGACAAGGTCTCACCAAGTTGCCCTAGCTGTTCTCAAACCCGTGGGCTCAAGCAATCCCCTTACCTCGGCCTCCCAAGGTACTGGGATTACAGGCTTGAGCCACTGCACCCAGCCTAGAAATTGGATTCTAACAGGGCTACATTTAAACTTCAAATCGGAAAAAAGCAAGTTTTCAAAAATCTCTTAAATCTAGGAAAGTGTCCAATATTCATTACAATGTACAAACAATAAAAATACAACTTTTTTACATGGGAATTTTATTATTTTTTTCATAGTACTTTAATTCTAATGTTGCAACCATTCAATAAAAACCCCTCCAAATTCTATTTTCTCTAAAATTAATCAAGTAACAAACTTCATCACTACTTCTTCAAGTTATCTACAGGAATTGTTTCTAGCCATATTCAAGGAAGGAACTTACCGATTCATGGCAGGATCATTCATGAAAGCTCGATAACCCTGCAAGTAAAACTTGCAGAGTGTCAGAACACCCAAGGCAACAAAAGAAACGGTGAAGACCAAACCCAAAAGAGAGTAGGGAGTGCTGCAGCATTCAGCAATACTGAAAAAAAGGGAGGAAATTAACAGACATAAATTTCCATATGGAATGAAAACATTTTAAGCCTTTAAATAACCAACAAGCTTGATTTGATCCTCATTAATTAAAACCCTCAACTAAAATTTTAGGTGAAATTACCAAATGACTCCATTAATAATTTAAATTGTCTTATTATTCAAACCTATATTTCTATCTCTTTGGCAATACCCAGTATAAAACACCATATCTGAAACAAGATCTTTATTTTTCCTCATTACCTATCATCTCCTTCAAATGTAGCAAAATTCAAAATGCTTAAATTTTATTCAGCCGGGCTCGGTGGCTCAGCCTGTAATCCTATGCTTTGGGAGGCTGAGTTGAGTGGATTGCCTGAGCCCACGGGTTCGAGACCCGCCTGGGCAACTTGGCAAGACCTCATCTCTACAATAAATTTTAAAAAAGCAGCTGGGTGTGGTAGCATGTGCCTGTAATTCCGGCTACTCAGAAGGCTGAGGTGGAAGGATCGCCGGAGCCCAGCAGGTCGAGGCTGCAGCGGCCAGGAGCGGCCACTACACCCCAGTCTGGGCGACAGAGTGAGACTCCAACTCAAAAATAAATAAATAAATAAATAAATCTTATTCAAATCTTAAGAAACATAACTAGCATGATAAGTATTCAAAGGAAGCTTGTATAGTTGCCCATTGTTCTTCCTGAAAAATGTTAGCTGTTCAAATTGTTCAGACTGTGTTATATTATACTGTGGTTACTTGTTGCAACTTATTGGACCAAACTTTCATGCAGCAGGGCCTTTGTTGACCTAGAAGTCCCCTCCCCACGAGTCCTCCCACTACAACAGTATCTCACAAGCTACTGGTATTTTAAATTTCCATTTAATTTAGGTTTAAATAAACATATTTTAAAGGGCTTCAAAAACATGCCCAAGAATTCAGCCCAAGATCATTTAAAAATAATTTTAGTATCAGCAATTAACATAAAAGTTTGCTATGATACCACTTATATGGCTAACTGGAAGACATTACACTACAGCATGAAAATATTTCCACTGAACATATCAGACATTAACTTATATGTATTTTATTTATTTATTTTATTTATTTATTTTTTTTGAGTTGGAATCTCACTCTGTCGCCCAGACTGGAGTGCAATAACCGCTCCCAGCCACCGCAGCCTCGAACTGCTGGGCTCCAGTGATGCTTCCGCCTCAGCCTTCCGAGTAGCCGGAATTACAGGCATGTGCTACCACGCTAGGCTGATTTTTTTATTTATTGTAGAGATGAGGTCTCGCCAAGTTGCCCAGGCGGGTCTCAAACCCACGGGCTCAGGCAATCCACTCACCTCAGCCTCCCAAGACGCGGGATTACAGGCTGAGCCACCGAGCCCGGCTTTTATGTGTATTTTACAAACATATGAACTATTATGTACTAATGAGTTGGATTAAGCATTTACACAGTATCTGTATCTTAAGTTTTAGAATTTCAGGGAAGAATTTCATTTATAAAGATGAGGAATTCACTCAGGAAAATCAATGTTTGTCCTTTACTATGTAGTTCTAAGTTTCTATGTTGTTATCGTCCCTACACAATTGCTTCTAAGTTGGTTTGTATGTGAAAGCATCCAATTTTATGTGAACCAATGTACATTATGATGAGAAAAAAATGTCTGGTTTTCTGTTAGGAACCAAAATATCCACCAATTACAGTTGCTGACAGCTAAAACAAAAAAATAATTTTACAACATTTCTACAAATATAATTTCTTAAATGTTTGACTTTTTTCTCACAGAAATCATCACATAATCCAATGTTTAAACAAACCATCTACAATTTTAAAATATGAATGATGGCTGAATATAATCTTACAATTTTACTTCATTCTCATTGAAAAAGGCTGAAAGTTTAAACAAAGGTTCATTCTATTTCTCTATTCTTTTCTTCACATTTAGAGAAAATTTTTATACCCAAACAGTATGATTTAACTACATATTCAAGAAAAGCACATTCTTTTTCTCTGACTTTAGAAAAGAATGTGGTGCTATTTTTCAAGCGAGTATACTAAAGAACATAAAAGTTTTCAACCTGGCTATGGGGAAGTGAAACAGTTTAGGAAATTTAGAAACTTTTCTTCCCTTCTCTCTTCAATAAGCGACATTTTTATTGATCTTAGTTTCTATTTCCTGGCTGCAAAAAAACTCTTCTTTTTTGGTTTTCCGCTTGTGTGCTTTTTTGTTGGTTGGTTTAATTAGGGTATTCTGCTAAACTCCCAATACTTTTTTCCAAGAAAGTTGTTTCTTGACAAGAAAACACGTAAGTAAGCCGGGCTCGGTGGCTCAGCCTGTAATCTCACGCCTTGGGAGCCTGAGGTGAGTGGACTGCCTGAGCCCACAGGTTCGAGACCTGCCTGGGCAACTTGGCGAGACCTCATCTCTACAATAAATCAAAAAAATTAGCTGGGTGTGGTAGCACGCGGCTGTAGTTCCAGCTACTTGGAAGGCTGAGGCAGAAGGATCGCCAGAGCCCAGCAGGTCGAGGCTGCGATGGCCGGGAGCGGCCACTGCACTCCAGCCTGGGTGACAGAGTGAGACTCCAACACACACACACACAAAAGAAAACACATAAGTATAACTTGACACACAAAAGTATCAAGGACAGAGATCTACTTAAAGAGATAGAAAATAAACAAAAGAACCAATAACGGAACTTCTCAATTAAAAACCAAATTAAAACATTCTCATCTTGAGAAAGATCAATATCTCTTGGCTATGTAAAGAATAGAGAGGAAAATTATTTTGACAAGATAGCTAAACTTCATTAAAAGTCCCAGTATTATTTTCTTACTTTGTAAATAAGTCTAAATTCATTCACGACTTAGTGACTTGTTAAGCCTGTTACACTATGCTATACCTCATTTGACTGTGGCTTTATAACAAATAACAATCTGGCTTAAAGCATAACCAATTCCAGTCCTACACTGAGGTGATTATCTGCTAACCACAGAATTGTATCTCTCCCCTTCTCTTTAAATTCAGTCACTTTTTAGATCATTTTAAAAGTCTGCATAAAATCTCCATAAAATTTACATAAAAGCAAATAGCACTCACTTGTTTACTATTAAATTTATTATTAAAGTGTATTGGCTTTGATACCAAATTACTGCGTGTCTATAATAGAAGCTACTTGCAATTAAAAGTTTCATTTTCAGAAAGTACAAAATCTAACTCAGTACCAGTAAGTTTACTTGTTAAAACAGGTACTGCCCCAGTATATTTTTTTATCACTGTTTAGATTTGTGTTAATATTTTCTATCTTACTAAAATGCTCTTTATGAACAGTAAGTTTGTTTTAAACTTCTCATTCCCACACCACTTAGTACACAGTCTCCATCATTCTGGGTGGCTGACAAACAATGGCTCTACTAACTAGAAATCAAAGCTGTTATCTGCCTTTCAGGAGGACAGGCTTTTGTCCTTTCCTTTTAAAGTGACAATAACCGCCTGGGCAACTTGGCAAGACCTCATCTTTACAATCGATTTTTTTTTAAAAATTAGCTGGGTGTGGTAGCGTGCGCCTGTAGTTCCAACTACTTGGAAGGCTGAGGCGGAAGGATCACCAGAACCCAGCAGGTCGAGGCTGCAATGGCCAGGAGCGGCCACTGCACTCCGGTCTGGGCGACAGAGTGAGACTCCAACTCAAAAAAAAAAAACAAAGAATAAAGTGACAATGAGCCAGAGAATCAAGATATGTACCGTGTGCTAGATTCTAAAAGTGTGAGATTCAAACTCAGAGTGCAAGAAATTACAAAAGTGGGTCTAGCATAAGCTCACAATATAGACACTGAAGTGGGAAAAAGACGCGAGTGACATGACTTTTTTAAAAAACCCAAACCACCTAAATCTTAAAAATTGAGTCTTAGAATCGTAGGGAGTTAAGCAGTGAAGTACTACCCATTTAACCAAGTATCTGACTTTCAACTTCAACACAAAAGCAAAACGTTAAAAATAAGAACACACAGTGGAATTGTCTAGATGAGCCACAGGCTTGGACTGCAGAGGGGCTTGGGTGCCAGCTCCGCTTTATCAGAGTCACCTGGAACAAATCACTCTTGGCACAGTTTCCTCAGCTATCAAATGATAACGACAACAAAGGCATCTAGATCTCAGTGTTGCTGCAAAGGTTAAATGTGAGGGACAGTATTTAGCAGTATAGTACATATTAAATTCTCAATAAATCTTTTTGGTAACATATCTTTCTCTTACTGACCCAACGACTTAACATGAAATTGAAAGAGTGCTCCCCCACAGTTTGCTATGTACTTTTCCACAAGGCATTTGCTGCACTTTGGAACAGAGTATAGCCAAATACACTACCATTATTATTATATTAATACACCTCCTATCTTGCCAGACCTAGCTATCCACCAAATGAAAATCCTATCTTACTTAAATATGAAGTCATGTAATGTGATAAATACAAGTAATTTGCAAAATGTACTATTCCTGGACCAAAGCTTTCTCTGTCTAAGGTTATATATAGTATCACATTATTAATTACCTTGTCAGAAAAAGGAAAAGCAGCCTCTCACGTGATGCAGGCTGATCTCGAGTACTGAAATAGGAGTAAATCTGAAGAGCAAATAAGACGAGCCAGAAAACCATGAACAGAACAGGGACTACCAGTTGATTCCATAGGGACATTCCCAAGGCTAGAAGACCATATACCTCCACTACCTAAATAAGAAAATATGGTTAAAAAGCATTTAGTATCACCGCCAGTTAGCATTTTTAAATACTTAAGAGTTTAATCTGAAGTAGAATGAAAAAATAAACGCCTTCCTTTTACTGCAAAATTCTTTCAGCTACATTCCTTTAAATTATACATAGCAAATAGCATGTTTTTAAAAATTTACTGATTATACACTATTATTAACACTTGACACATGCTCATCTGGCAACAGTAAACTGCCCTAATAGTTCAGGGATAAGGTCAAAATGAAGTCGTATTCAGAACAAAACTTGAGCAGACTTGGTAAACACGCATGTCTAACCTAAATAATCAGGACTAGCATGAATTATAAAAATACTGCTTAAGCCAAGCATGGTGGCTCACGCCTGCAATCCCAGTACTTTGGGAGACCGGGGCGAGAGGACTGCCTGAGCCCAGGAGTTCAAGATCAGCCAGGGCAATATGGCAAGATCTTATCTCTACAATAAAAAAAAAAAAAAATTAGCCAGGCGTGGTGGCATGTGCTTGTAGTCCCAGCTACTTGGAATGCTGAGGCGAAAGGATCACCTGAGCCAAGCAGGTCGAGGCTACGGTAGCCGAGATCGTGCCACTGTACTCCAGCCTGAGCAACAAAGACTCCAACTCAAAAATAAAAAAATAAATATATTGCTTGAGAGTCTAAGAAAAACAAATGAAAAACTAAGAATTTCTTAGGGTCTCTTTGGGAATATAATAGATGAAAAATAGTTCACTGGAAGACAGAGTATTTAATCACTGGAGAAGTTTATTGTAGAGCAAAAGATAGTTAGCAAGTGTTTTCCCCTAAGACAGATAAATTCCCCTTGCTCCTACTGTGTATTTATCAAACAACACTTCTCAATTTATTTAATTTGACAAATGATGCATTAACAACAGGAGAAGGGTACATGTACACATACAC
The DNA here is from genome assembly GCF_000164805.1 of Carlito syrichta. Classification (NCBI taxonomy): domain Eukaryota; kingdom Metazoa; phylum Chordata; class Mammalia; order Primates; family Tarsiidae; genus Carlito; species Carlito syrichta. The sequence continues at coordinate 865,051 of NW_007234495.1, forward strand.
ACACACACACACACACACACACACACACACAAAGCTTACTAATCTACAATTCAATAATTTAGTTTCCCAGTTTATAAAAACAATTCTTATAAAATTGACTAGCAAGAATTAACTCCCAGAATCTCACTCAGTCTAATAGCATAGATGTCACCAAGTTTCTAGAGTTACTAAACCAGGGACCAAACCCTGGTAACACAGCAGAGTTCTGTCAGGCAGTCTACAAAACCCTGACCCATCAGCAGACAAGTCTTGCTAGAATGGCTCAATACGACACCACAATGTTTTAGTAAGAGTACTGACTTGCAGATTACCCTAAATTAAAAATTTTTCATCAGTAACCAAATGCTTTCTCAACAATCTAGTCTATTAATATCTTTTTCCAGTTAGAAAATATTAAAAGAAAAAGGAAATTGTTCAATAAGCAGCAGTTTTTTGTTTGTTTGTTTTTTGAGTTGGAGTATCTCTGTTGCCTAGGTTACAGAACAGTGGCACACTCAAGACCACTGAAGACTCAACCTGCTGGGTTCAGGTGATCCTTCTACTGCAGCCTTCCAAGTAGCTGGAACTACAGGCGCGTGCTACCACACCTGGCTTATTTTTTGATTTGTTGTAGAGACGAGGTCTCACCAAGTTGTTTGGGCTGGTCTCGAACCCATGAGCTCAGGCAATCCTCTCACCTCGGTCTCTCAAAGTGCTGGGATTACAGGCTTGAGCCACTGCACCCGGCCTGCAAAATTATTATTAGAGCCATATAGATAATTAAGAGGCAAACAGTATTTTTCCTCCTTTTCATTTAAAAAAAAAAAAAAGACCATTAAAAAAACCTAATCGTTTCTATTTCTTGCTTACCCAATTCTTTCCAAGTGACAAATTTCATAACCTATAATTTATTTTCCACTACAACACAAGTGATGCGTAAGTTTTATGGTAACCAGTAAAGTAAAACGTGGCACTGAAAAACGGAGGGTGTATCTCTGTGGTCATTAAATAAGTACCTAGTGAATAACAACTATTTATTACAAACTAAGGTAGCTCCACGGGACAGAATTCAAAGACAAAATATCTATCGTAAATTTGTCATTCTTACCCTGAATACAACTACAACGCTTCCTTGCTCCCTACTTAAAGTATGAAAATAATCTCCTATTCTCTGGAAGATCTACTTCTGGAAAAACCATTCAAGTTAATCACTGTGTAAGAGGAAGAAGGTAGAATTAGGCTAAGACCAAGAGCATAGGGAAATTATTGTGGAAGATCTGCTTCTTGGGGCCACAAAAGAATACCTCACTCGGTAGTATCAGTTTGGTCAATCTGAGAGCTTCCTGTACCTTAAGGTCACATACACACAGTCAAGAGGTAGAAAATATTGATTGTTTTATCCCTCTTTATACCAATGTCAGGTTTAAGATTTGCCTTATAAGCCAGGTGTGGTGGTTCAGGCCTGTAATCCCAGCACTTTGAGAGGCCAAGGAGAGAGAATTGCCTGAGTCTGAAGGTTTGAGACCAGCCTGGGAAAACTGGCAAGATCTCATCTCTACAATAAATCAAAAAATTAGCTAGGGGTGGTGGTGTGCACCAGTGGTTCCAGCTACTTGGAAGGCTGAGGCAGAAGAATCACGTGAGGCCAGCAGGTAGAGGCTGCAGTGGCCGTGAGCATGCCACTGCACTCCAGCCTGGGTGACAGAATAATACTTTGACCCCCCCCAAAAAAAAGACTTGCTTTATACAATGCAATTTATTGATTACATCAAATGGAAACATTTATCTCCCAAATGTCTATTGTTTGTATCTGGGAGTAATCTGCCTTAGAGCAAAGGCTGAAAAGAATATAGGAGAAACTGTATTCCAAAAAGCATGTTATGCTGGCAATGTCAATTCAAGTACTAGAACTAAACAAAATCTATCATATTATAACCCAGAACTACTTAGTTTTTGTTTTAATAAATTAGGTAAACAAAGCTGGGCACAGTGATTCATGCCAGTAATCCCAGCACTTTGGGAGGCGGAGGCAAGAGAGAGAGAGAGAGGCCTGAGCTCAGGGTTTCAAGACCAGTCGGAAAAACATAGCGGGACCGTGTCTCTATAAAAAAATAAAAAAATCAGCAGGGCATGGTGGTGTATGCCTGTGGTTCCAGCTACTTGGAAGGCTGAAGGGGAAGGAGCGCCTGAGCACAGCAGGTTGAGACTGTGGTGGCCATGAGCGCACCAGCCTAAGCGACAGTGTGAAACTCTGACTCAAAAAAGAATAATAATAAAATATATATATAAATAATAAATTAGGTAAACAAAAAGAAGAAACTGCAGTCACAGGACTGTATCCAGGAGAAAAGATAGGATTTGACTTCTAGGTATTCAATTCTTTATTATTTTTGTCTTCATTACAATAGTTAACACATACTGAACAGAATCTGCCTGGTACTAAACTCATTTAAATCTCATTGCAATTCTATGAGGAAAGTGTAAGTTATTATTAGCTCAATTTTACAGAAAGTGAAGTAATCATCCCAAGGTTACAGAACTAGTAAATAGCAGCATCAGGGTATAAACCCAGACAGTCTGCTCCAGATAATCATTTCACTTTACTGCCTTCTCATAGAACTTCATCATGAAACATCTCAGATGCCCCTAACTGGGTTGAAAATAGTTGTTAAAAAAGAAGTGTGACATGAAAATAACACTTTAATGTCATTTTAACGTACTTAATATTCATGTAGAATTTTATCTACCTGTGTGAAGTTGTCAGTCTTACCTGAACCAACTCTCTGTATGCAGACTTAGCAAGATTATAAGGTACTAAAAGATTTGACCCAAGAAAATAGAGGACTTCCAATCCAGTAAAAATCATAGCAAATTTGTTGATGATGACAATAGTCTCCAAAGGAACAAGGCAGAGTCGTGCTAGCAGAGGAAGCATGTGAGCTGAAAAGAGCCAGATTTGCTTGGTTTTCATGACACAGGAACATAAAGTACACACCACCAACTGACCTAAAATGGGGAATAAAATGCATTTAATTTTGAGCATTTGGCATCCACAAAATAAAAACAAAAAACACTGTTGATAAGGATCATAACACAGTTTTTGAAGAAAAATCTCTTAGATAACATTTAAAATCAAATTTTAACTTCATCTGACCATAATTACATATTCACATGTTCTGTGAATGGTGACTACTAATTCCTTAGGGCTGATATTTCTTGTGCCAAAATCTCCACTGGTCTTCATCGCGTTTCTGATGGTGTGTATGACACATAGCAAGCCTTAAACAATATCTAGTTTTATGTTATAATATTTCAGTTACTGTCCGGGCACGGAGGCTCAAGCCTATAATCCCAGCACTTTGGGAGGCTGAAGTGAGATGACTACCTGAGCCCACAGGTTCAAGGCCAGTCTGGACAACTTGGTGAGACCTCATCTCTACAATAAATTTGGTGGCATGTGCCTGTAGTTCCAGCTACTTGGAAGGTTGAGGTGGAAGGATTGCCGGAGTCCAGCAGCTCGAAGCTGTGGTGGTTGTGAGCATGTCACTGCACTTCAGCCTGAGTGAGGTGAGACTCTGACTCAAAAAATAAAATAAATAAATAAATAAAACTAAATTAGCTGGGTGTGGTGGTGCATGCCTGTAGTCCTAGTTACTTGGGAGGCTGAGACAGGAGGATGGTCTGAACCCAGGAATTCAAGGTTACAATGAGCTATGATAGTACCACTGTACTCCAGCCTGGGTGACAGAGTGAGACTCCTGTATCAAAAAAATTAAGAAACATACAGGGTGCTCATTTTTCTACTGACATGTCAATAGTGAGCATAATTTATAGGAGGGAAGCACAAGAAATATTTTCTAAGTTTTTTTTTAAATTTTCATTTTGTTACCAGTACAACTGTACATTACCAATAGGTACATAAAAACATGTGCAATTATTTGGTGAAATGTCTGTTCATACTTTTTGCCCATTTTTCTATTGGAATATATACCCTATCTATTATTTGATCATATTAATCCTTTGTCATATAATAGTATTTTTCTAGTATGCTATTTGTCTGAATATTTTTTAATAACTTTATTCTCTTATAAAAGTTTTTATTGAAAATGGTCAAACCAGTCAATCTTTTCCATAGTGGTATCTACCTTTGGTGCCATGGTTAATTACATGGCTACCCCTACTCAAGATTATACACAAGTATTCACCTATGTTTTCTGTTAGTAACTTAATTAATTTTTCATTTTCAATGAAAAATTAATACATTAGGCATTTATTTTGGAAAAATATAGAAAATAAAAAATCTAAGGGTTTTTTCCCCCAGATTTTTAGTCAGTTGTCTTCCAAACTACCTATTGGAATCATCTATTCTTTTCTCATTAACTTAAAATGCCACTTTGTATACTCCAAAATCTTATATATTTAGAAATGTGCTATTTTTTTCCAGTAACCTATTCTGATGATAGCACCACTCATTCCATCCCACTGATTGGACAAGTCTCTCACTGTTCTTTTCAGAATTTCTTGGAGACTCTTGAACAAAAAGAAATCTTGAATTTCTTCTAGATAATTTATTTCAGAATTGCTAGTCAAATTATTTTCCTCCATGTCAAGGAAAAGCAAAACAAAATATTAGGATTTCTGTTTGTATTCTATATACAGGCTGAATAGCCCTAAACAAAAATCTTAAATCCAAAATGCTCCCGATATGACATGATGCTCAAAGGAAATACTCACTAAAGCATTTTGGATTTCAGATTAGGAATACTCAACCATCAGCATAATGCAAACATTCCAAAATCCAAAAAAATTAATAAGTCCAAAACATTTCCAGCCCCAAGCATCTCAGATAAGGGACATGCAACCTGTAATTGTTAGAAGAATACAAAAGGGCAACCATTTTTACACAAGGCCGAACATGTATAACAATCTACTATGTTATAAAACAAATATGGTATTTTTTCCCATAGAGAATTAATTTTAGCCTTTAAGGAACTTATACTCAAATAAGGTGAAAAATGTTCATAAAGGCATTAAAACAGCGAAAAACTAATAATAATAATAAAAAACAAGAGATGAGGCCACCAAATGAGATGTGTCAACAACATTTTGGAAGACAGGAAAACAAAGAGATACCAGGCAACTCCATTATGGTTTTAGCTAGGCCAAACCCTCACTCTGGGAGGACAACTGGGGTTTGCTCTTTGAAGATGGTGAAACTGAGGTTACTGAACACCATGCACAGTCCATGGCAGAGATGAAGGGCTCAAATGAAAACGGGATAAAAAGAAAGGCTGAGGTATAGTGGCACATGCCTGTCATCCTGTACTCCGGGAGGCCAAGGCAGGAGGATTGCTTGAGGTCAGAAGTTCAAAGCCACAGTAAGTGAACTATGATTGCACTATTGCACTCCACCCTGGGTAACAGAGTGAGGCCCTGTCTCCTTTAAAACAAACAACTATACCCCAAAAGATGAGATCTCTCCAGACCCCCAAACACTGCTGCCAAATTTACTATCACTCAGTTCTAGCTACTGCCACCAACCTCCCTTACAGGGGATGGACGAGTCCTCGTGGGGAAATCTATGAGCCCAAGTAAAAAAATTTAGGAAGACTGACACTTCAGGGCCCCGCCTACAAACAGCTAGTGCTACTTGATCACCCACAGAAGAACACACCACTTGATAGGCCCTACAGAAATTCTAATCCAACAACTTAATAACTCCCTTTAATATAAATGATCAAAGACCTCCAAACATATGAGTAAAACTTATGGTTTAATCAATCTTACACAGAGTCTAGGCATCAATATTTATAATTGTTTAAAAAATATATCCAGGCGACTTTTTTTTTTAAGTCAGAGTCTCATTCTGTCACCCAGGCTAGAGTGGGGTAGCACATTCATAGCTACCTCAGCCTTGACTTGCTGGACACAGGCAATCCTTCCACCTCAGCCTTCCATGTAGCTGAAACTACAGGCATGCACTACCACACCCAGCTAATTTTTTTATTTATTGTAGAGATGAGGTCTCACCAAGTTGCCCAGGCTGGTCTTGAACCCCTGGGCTCAGGCAATCCTTTGCCTCTGCCTCCCAAAGTGCTACGATTACAGGTGTGAGCTACTGCATCTGGCCCAGGTGATTCTAATCTAGGCTTAACAGCCACTGCTCTCTTATGAAAGACAAAGACCAAATGAAAAAACCAGAAAAAAGATCTCAGAAGAGAGAGAATGAAAGGAGCAAAAGAAAGCTTTAAAAAATTACAACAGCTTCAAAAAGATAAATTATATATCAAAGAAATAAAAAAGACTGCCATAAAAGAAATATTCAATGAAAACAAGCTCTTGGATATGAGAGAAATATATAAGAAAAAGAAAAATGTTGACCGGGTGTGGTGGCTCATGCCTATAATCCCAGCACTTTGGGAGGCCAAGGGGAGAGGACTGCCTGAGCCCATGGGTTCGAGACCAGCCTGGGCAACCTGGCAAGACCTCATCTCTACAATAAGGCAAAAAGTAGCTGGGTATGGTGGTGTGTGCCTATAGTTCCAGCTACTTGGAAGGCTGAGGCAGAAGGATCACTTGAGCCCAGCAGGTCGAGGCTGCGGTGGCCATGAGCATGCCACTGCACTCCAGTCTGGGCAACAGAGTGAGACTCCCCAACTCAAAAAAAAAAGAAATCAAAAATGCAACAAAAGGGCCAGATAAAGTTGGGAAATCTCAGAAAGTAAAACAAAAAGACCAAAAAAAAAAAAGGGAAAGAGAGAGAGAAAGAAGGAAAATAGTAAGAAAATTAGAGGCTCAAGGTAGGAGATCCTTATTCTACTAGCAGGATTTCCAGAAAAGGTCAAAAGAAAAAACAGCCAAGAAGATATTACCAAGTGCCAGAAGAAGAGACCTCTGAAAAGATACCTGAGAGTGAAGCAAGTGGTACAGCAGACAGAAGATTTTCATCATAAATTGTGGGATTTCTTCCCTTTTAAAAATAAGTGTATTTCTTTGATTAAAAAATTAAATGTTAAAAAGTTAAAACCCCAAGTGATTGGAGGAAATGCTTTAGTACTAGGAAGGATTAGGGGATATTCATGCTGGCATATCTAACTTTCACTGTGCTCATAGCTATGATATTTAAATGTCCTTATTCAGCATGATGCAAACTTCCTCTAAGCTCTGGAAATTCCCGTAAGTTTATGCCAGCACATGCGGTGCTCAGTTCTGGGACTACAGACTCCGTTTATCGTCTTTCATAGAATATGACTCATATGACATATTCCCTTAAGTGGAAGGAGGAAGGAGACACTTCGTTAGTGGAATCTCACCTGTAGCTCCAAAATAATAAGTTGTTTTCTTTTAATTTGCCTATTTCAACTTTTCATTCTGAATAAATAAAAAATCACAAAGTACTCTTCGAATTTCAGGATTTCACTATCAGAAATATCTCCAGGCCGGGCACGGAGGCTCATGCCTGTAAATCCCAGCACTTTGGGAGGCAGAGGCGGGAGGATTGCCTGAACCCAGGGGTTCGAGACTAGCCTGGGCAACTTGGCAAGACCTCATCTGTACAATAAATTTTAAAAATGAATCAGGTGTGATGGTACACACCTGTAGTTCCAGCTACTTGGGAAGGATCGCCTGAGCCCAGCAGGTCGAGGCTACAGTGGCTATGAGTGTGCCACTGCACTCCAGGGGCGGCAGAAAGAGACTCTGACTCAAAAAAAAAGAAGTTTGTAACCCTAAGAAATCATGGCATATTCAAATTTCCAAGTATTTCATTAAAAGTTTATTACTGAAATAAAGAAAAGGAGGAGGATACTATCTTAAAATCAAAGTTAGAAGAAAGCATGCTACTTAATAGTTTATGAATCTTGTTTTATTTCCCATTGAATAAACAGAAGATCATAGAAAAGAGTTTAAACAAATATGTTTCATAATTATACTAAAAGTGCACCCATCAGAAAATAAAATTATACAAGGTTTCTAACCTAGAAATGTTTTCATAAATGAACATTACCATCTTTAAATACACCAACTCATAGGATACAGTCATAAAGCAACATTATTTTGTGTCCTGCTGTGTTTAAAATCTATTCTGTGGAGATTAGTTATTTTCCTGCCCCTAGATGCAATCTAAGGCAAATCCTTTAACTTTTCTACTCTTCTCCCTTACTTTGGCTGAAGCTTCCTAGGGAACTATGGGCAGAAAACCTGCAATTGAGAGAGGGGTGGAGAGGCTGTGGTTGGCTTCCTTCTCTTTGATCTAATACTTCTCCCCCTCTCCCTGACTCACTCAGGATTGGAGTGAGTAGAGAAGGAGAGGAAGGGAAGCAGCAAGTTCTCACTGGTCTGGCCCTTACAATAAGGTAGTGTTGGTGCTCCCTGGACTTGAGGTACCTAAAATGGATCTCTTTTCTCTGGGGCACTTTTATGGGCTCTTCTGAGATTTTCCTAGCACTGTGGATCCCTCACCGACAGAACTTGTGGTGCTTGGTAGACACCTTCCTCTGGCCTTTTGTTTCTCTTATCAGTTCCCAGGAATCTGGAGGTTCAATCCCTGTTGGGGTCTTCTCATCCCTCTAAAGGGCTTTCCTAAACAAGACCTAAGATAATCCCACACAGACTTTTTGGAGCCCTTATTTAGTTCACAGGAAGCTCACATCCTTTGTCTTCACAAATCAGAAGATACAGGAAAACACTACAAAGGCAATTTCACTCCACAATCAAAAAACTCAACAGGCAGCCGGAGCTCACTCCTAGCCCTTTATATCAGATTAAAATAAAATTGTGAGCCACATATATCATTCTGAATTTTCCAGTGGCTGAAATTAATTAGCACTGATTTATATAACCCAATAAATCCCAAATATTACCATACAGACATCCAATCCAAATTAATGGTTAACAAGACATCTGGCACCCTTTTTTGTACTGTCTGGGAAACTTTGTGTGTGCATTACATGTTCAGCACCCCTTAATTTGGACTAGCCACATTTCAAGTGCTCAATAGCCACATGTGGCTAGTTTTGGACGGTGCAGCTTTAGATTCTGCAGGTCTGAGTCAGACACCCGTTCACAACATCCACCATATGCCACAAAAGACGCTAACTCTCCTGACAGTCTCCCACTGAATCCTCTAGATGCAAAAGTCTGGAAGTGAGTGAGTGAGTGAGTGAGTGAGAGAGAGTGTGTGTGTGTGTGTGTGTGTGTGTGTGTGTGTGTGTGTGTGTGTGTGTGTGTGTGTGTGTGTGTGTGTGTAGCTCTCTGAAGAAATCTTTCTGTAGTCTCTAATATTTAACCTCTTATCTTTTGATGTCTTCTACATGGGTGTGTTTAAGAGTCACAAACCAGGTTTTTCTCTCACTTCCTTTTCTGCACCCTAGCAGGGTCTGGTGCCTCACTTTGAACTGTATCTATTTTGTTTTTAGGCCTTAGTCAACACATCTATTTTCAACACTCTGATACCGAAATATCTCAATCACATCTCAAGTTCTTGATGTTTCTTGCAAGTTATTTTTAACAATAGGGTAACGGCTTTAAACAATAACAAGTTTAAGATATTTCATTTGAATCTCTAAGTAGTAATTAGCTCTATTTAAAAATTAATCTTCTCAAATTCTTAAAATACCCTTTAAAAACACAACCAACTATGAGTTATATACAATATGATTATAAATACCTAAAATAAACATCTATGCATGGGGGGAAAAGACTAAGAAAATACAACATTAAACAATGGCTATTTTGGAAAGAGTCACAATGAATCACTTTTAAATTTTCAAATTTTTTTAAAGTGAGTATACACCAATTTTACAAGACAGTAATAATGGTTGGTTCCTACCTACATTTTTAATTCTTTTATGACACTTACCTATTAAGGCTGTGGTAAATCGATTCATGGAGAGAGGTTCTAAATACATTGGTCCTTCATAGGCAAACTCCAGTTCACTTCTAACATAGTCTCTACATGAGAAAATTGATAAGAATGTATTAGATACATTCCAAGCATACACGGCGGGAAGGGGGGGAAGCAGTCAAATCACGTATTCTTATAAAAGTATATTGTGTTAATGAAACTTCCATCCACATATAAGGAAAAATCTAGGTATAAAGAATTACATAGGAATGGCCCTCTTCTCTGTCTTCTATGCACTGGAAATAGACACAATTTATTGAAACAGAATTCTACTATGCAGGGAAGACTGCCAAAGCTCCACATTATGGAATTTTCTTTCTTCCAATGGTCTAATTAAATATGTAATGCCCTGTAAAAAGACAGCTAGATGCAATCTCTCAACCCTGCTATTTAACTGATAACAACTAGCAACACTACACTAAATATCCCCTTTTGGCTCTCTTCCACTACCACCATCCCACTCTGCGTATTTCCCCCGAAATTTTATCCTCTATTATATTCCATTAGCCACAGGTAAAACCACAAACTAGTTGGAAAACTGAGTCTAGCAGGACAATCCTTAAATATCGTCATTTTCAAGTCTATATGAAATCTACTATGAGAATTATATTTAAGTAGGCTACTTTTATTTTAAAACAAGTTTTAGATCAAATAAAATATTCATTTTAAAAACTTAATTCATTTAACGTTTGACTACTAAGAAATAGTAAGCTTCAAGTAGTATACAAAGAGACTTGACACTGAGTTGGAAGCACAAAAAGGGAGAATTTAATTATCAGGTACGCTGCCAAGTGGTAGCTTGAAAGACAATTGTCTTAAGTACTTTCAGCATCAAAGATAGGAAGTTTGTGTAAAAAAATTCCTCCTTCTTTTCTTCAACTATTGAATGCTTTATTCATTGTATTTTAAACAGTGTGAATATTTCAAGTATTTCTGAACAAACTGTGTTTACTTTTTCAATGAAATTATTTCCTATTAGGCAATCAAGTTGGATTTCTTAAGCACAGCATAGCCAAACAAGAAATGACTCTTATATAATCAGCTAAAATGGTACTGCCAAAAAAAATCAAAAATTAACATTTTTAAAGAATCAGAACAGTTTTAGGAATGATGATAAAAATCAGTGACTAACTAAGCTACATGGGTGATCTAGCAATTCTCCCTTATCACTCTATGATGACTGTTTCTAACACCAAATGGGTTGATAGTCTGTTTCTACTGAGAGAGAAAGCCAGATTCTGAAGAATGATTTTAAAGCAGTAGTTGTCAGTCAGGAGCAGTTTGTTCATTACTTGGTGACTTAATCAACTTTCAAGCCACAATGACAGCCCTGATAAACAGTTCTCTCCTATTAGTTCTCTTATGTTGTCTCCTTTAGGACTCCTGGAATAGCTCTCCCCCAACATTCCTATCCAGCCTGAGTCTTCGTTTCAATTATCCTACCCTCAAAATCAACTCCTATCATAAGCCCCTTAAAACCTTCCCTTTTGCTCAATTCCTCTCTCTCAAGATAGTCCTTAAGAATTCTCCCTGTTTGGCTGACTTGCCAGTAAGCCCCACCTCAGTCGAGACAGCCAAGCCAAGGAAGCCTGCGGATTATGTCCTTGGGACAGCTGAGCTCAGCTTGCCAGAGAGTGATTTTGCCTAAGGCTGAACTACCCAGTATGTGCAGTGACTATAGAGCTATCTCTTCTAAAAGGAGAATCTGGGCATTCCATCCCAAACTGTAGAGAAGAACTGAAATAAGAACCAATGTGAACAAAGATTTCTATAGCTAACCTATGGACAATTCTTGGACAACTCATGCAAGCAATGAGAACTCTTGGTTACTCAGTTCCAGCAGAGGGTCAGTCACAACTTTAAAAAGACAGTAGCCTAAAGAATAAGGATCCAGAGAGGATCTAAAATTCCATGAGTCATTTCAGGTCATAAATTAGTCTGAGGCAAGAGCCATGAAATTCTAGCTTTTAACAACATCTTATAACTATTTTAAGACAATCAGATGAGCTGTTCAAGAGAAACACTACAATTTTTCAATTTACAATGATAGAATGTGTGAGGTTCTTCAGAAGCAAGATCCCTGTCATTCACTTGAAGGTGAATAAAATCTTTCCTTCTTCAACCTCCTTTTTCATTTGTAGAATGCTGACAATCAACCCTGAGCACTAATAGGCCAAGCCCCTTTGAAAATCTACTTCTCTAGTCCCAGATGGTAGCCTCTTCTCCTTTAAAAATATGCAAGATTTATGAAAAGGCCTAGAGGATATAGCTAGCAATAAGAAAAATTCTTGCTTATAAAGAGAAGCATACAAGTTATAAAAAAACAAATGAATAACAACAACAACAAAATTTAGGAGCTTGCCTTTTCACCAACTAATTAAAGACCTTTCTTCTCAGTCTCTTAAGCAATCTTACTCAGTCACTGAACAGCTAGGAACAATTTGCATATTCTAGTCACTTTCTTAAAGCTTTCAAATAATGTTAATTCCCAAAAAACCTAACAGACTTTCACACTAAGTGGTGAGCCCTCCAAGCTATCTTTTGCAAAATGGGCAAACAGAAAACACCACTCAATAAAAGTGATCTCAGAAACTAAGATGCTCAAATACCTGTATTTGAGCACATACCTACTATGCATGCACATACACACACCTATACCTACTATGCCCTCAGCACTGTGCTGGCAATTGAATAGTTCATTTACCCAGGGTAAATTGTCGACACCCTGCTTCTCTCTTTAACTTTTCTCTGACCTCTTTGATATTCAGTGCCACAATTTGATAATGTTAAAAAAAAAAAAACAAGTCAAATACTAAAACTGGTCAATTTTATTCCTGTCAAAATTAAAAGTTTAGAATATATATGGTAACATCCATCTAAACAATTTCTTTATCTAAAGTAGCAGTTTTCAATGGAGGACAGTTTTCCCCCCCCAGAGACAACATATGGTAATGTCTAGGGATACGTTTTAGTTGCTACAACCACTGGAGTGGGGACACTAATGGCATCTCATGGATAAACATGAGATGCCATCAACATCCTCTATCACACAGGACAGCATCCACTGCAAAGAAAACCCAGCCCCAAAGGCTAACAGTCCCAAGATGGAGAGACTCCTGATGTACAGCTTTGAATTATACAAGTTGTCATGAAATGGAGAGCTAGTTATCTGTATTTTACACATAAGTAACTCTTGAGAAAGTTTAAAAAAAAAAGTTTTATATTTGAAATCATACTTGCACACCCAAGAGCCAGGATGAAAACAGCAATACTTTCATCTTTTGAAACTCAGTACTATTGGGCTCTTAATTCAAGTCATAAACATACAAAGTTGATATACTGGTTCATAAATCTAACAATAAAACAGGGAATTTAAGAATACTGTTTAAAATTTTTAGAGAAAAATACAACTATGGATGTGACCGCATCCCCATAAGAATGACCACACTCTCACAGGAATGTTCATGTCACAGTAGAGCTTTTCTTCTCCTCCCCCCTTAGTTCTAGATAATCTAAGTTTAAAATTAGAATCGGTAATGAAATATATATTCCTTACATCACTCAAAATGAAAGGTAGACTTTAGTAATTTTAAAAATTAAGTAAATTGACATTTACCAAATTCTAATGAGTTCAAATAGAATAAACAGTATTGTATAAATATCCAATTTATACAATATTGACCATGTATTTTCTAATGCTTAATTCTTCTGAACTGCAAGCTATGTCTATTCTAGAGACATACTCTAAACAAGTTTTTATTCATTTAAGGATAAAGAGCTTTATTATAAAAATACATGTATTAAGGGAAAACAGAAACCCAGCATTCCAAAAGTGTATGAAAGTTTCAACTTAGAAAATTAATATTTGCAAATGTTTTTTTTCTACAGCTAGTTTTTGTAAGTACCAAATTATTAAAATTATCCAAATATTAATTCTCCTTCTCTGAGGCATATTACACTATGCCTTGAAAAAACTAGGTTGCAGTAAATGGGAGAAAATATTTGCAAATCATCTATCTGATAAATGACTTGTATCTTGAATGTATAAAGAACTCCTAAAACTCAGTAAGAAAAAGACAAATAATCCAATTAAAGAATGGACAAAGAGTCTGCATATTTTTCCAAAGAAGATTTACAAATGGTCAATGAACATATGAAAAGATGTTCAACATGATTAGCTATCAGGGATATGCAAACCAAAAACACAATGCAATACCTCTTCACACTCACTATGAGGGCTCTGCTAAAAAAGGTAGACATTAATAAGTGCTGACAAGGATGTGGAGTAATTGGAACACTTGTATACTGCTGGTAGAAATGCAGAATAGTGTAACCACTTTAAAAAGCAGTCTGACAGTAACCTACATCTAACCACCTTAAAAGGTTAAATATGGAGACCATATGATCCAGCAATCTCACTCCAAGATATTTGTCCAAGAAAGACAAGAATATATGTCCACACAAAAACATGTACATGAATGGTCATAGCTTATTTGTAAAAGCCAAAAAATGGAAATAATCCCAAGTCTATCAATGGATAAATGTATAATCAAAAATGAAGCATATCCATACACTGGAATATGATTTGGACAGAAAAAGAGATAAAATGCATACTACAATATAGGTAAACCTTGAAAACATGCTAAGTGAAATTCAATGCATACAAAATATCCAGAATAGGTCAATCAAGAGACAGAAAACAGACTAACAGGTGCTCGGAGCTAGGGGACAGGAAGAGTGCTGAGAAATGGGGAGGGACTGCTAATGGGTATGTTTCTTTTTAGGGCAATAAAAATCTTCTAAAATCAACTGTGGTAATGGCTTGCACAATTCTGTGAATGTATTAAAAACTACTGAACTGTACATTTTAAAATAGTAGGTGAATATCTCAATAAAGCTATTACTTGCTTATGAAGCAACACATGAAATATGAACCATTATGTTTTTTTAAACTAAAAACTTCAATCAATATTTTTACAAATGTGGCATGTTCAACCTCAATATTTATTAAGTGCAACATGTTATGAAAAATTCAAGGATAGCATGTCTTGGCTAACCTTTTGTAAGATAGTACTATACAGTGTAAGTTACGTTAAGGGGAATGATAGTAAAATATGCCATATCTTGAAATTCATTCATTTAATATTAAAACAAACTCCAAAAGATAGGCATTGTCTACAGTTTCAAAGAAGTAACTAGCTGAAGTAACATGTTTACTAAGCAGTAAAACAATTTTTTACTCAGTTTGATTCTGAAACCAATTTTGTTTCCACTACTCACGTTGCCTCCCTTAGAAGAATGAACAGGATTCGAAAAACATGGATTCAAGTTAAAGTCTGAGCTGTTTGCCCACCTGAGTTTTTTCATCTGTAAATCCCAAAGGATCACAATAAGAATTTTTTTAAAAAGTGTTTCTTCAGCCTGTAATCCCGCGCCTTTGGGAGACTGAGGTGAGTGGATTGCCGTGCCTGGGCAGCGAGACCTTATCTCTATAATAAATCAAAAAATCAGCCGGGCGTGGTAGCGCATGCCTGTAATTCCGGCTACTTGGAAGGCTGAGGCAGAAGGTCGCCGGAGCCCAGCAGGTCGAGGCTGCAGTGGCCAGGAGCGGCCACTGCACTCCAGTCTGGGCGACAGAGTGAGACTCCAACTCCAAAAAAAAAAAAAAAAAAAAAAAAGTGTTTCTGCCCACTATGACATTTTATTAAAATTCTTTTTGTTAGCTGGGCACGGTGTAATCCCAGCACTTTGAGAGGGCAAGACAAGAGGAATGCCTGAGTCCAGTGGTTTGAGACCAGCCTGAGCAACTTGGCAAGACCTCACCTCTACAATAAATCAAAAATCCAGGGGTGGTAGCATGTGCCTGTAGTTCTAGCTACTTGGAAGGCTGAGGTAGAAGGATCACCTGAGTCTAGCAATCAAGGCTGCAGTGGCCATGAACTCCAAACAGAGTGAGACTCTGACTCAAAAAAAAAATTCTCTTTATTGTTTCAGTTTTAATTTTCTAGTAGTAAAAACAAAGTTTGAACATTAAAAAAAATTCCCTTGCCAGGCACAGTGGCGTACACCTGTAATCCCAGCACTTTGGGAGGTGGAGGCGAGAAGATTGCCTGAGCCCACAAGTTCAAGACCAGTCTGGGCAACAAGGCGAAATCTCTTCTCTACAATAAATTCAAAAAATTAACTAGGCATTCTGGTGCACACCTGTAGTTCCAGCTATTTGAAAGACTGAAGCAGAAAAATTGCCCGAGCCCTGCAGGTCAATGCTGTGGTGGCTGCAATTGTGCCACTGCACTCCAGCTGGGACAACAGAGTGAGATTCCAACTCAGAAAAAAATAAAAATAAAATAAAATAATATAAAAATTCCCATAAACCACAGAATACTCTGTGAATACCACAGAGTACTCTGCCATTTAAAAACTCATTGTTAAAGATTAATGACATAGCTATAAACACACAAGAATAAACACAATGTTTTATCACAAATAATTGCTGTGTAATAAAAACAAGATAGAGAGGGCAAGCTAAAGCCCAAACTTTACCTGTATGCAACCTACTTATCTCCACTTGTATCCCACAACTCTAAAATAAATAAATTTAACATTATTTAAGGCAAAAAAAAAAAAAAAAGACATAAGACTGTTGGTTAAAATTCACTGAGCATGTATACTATATATCAGGAATTGGGTTAAGAACTTTACATGCCATATCTTACTGAATCTTACAACAGTTCCTTAAGATATTATCATTTTATAGGTGAGGAAACTAAGGATTTCTGGTGGCACTCAAGACTAAAGAATAATAAACAAGGACCCCAGAATTTGAACCTACCAACCATCCATATATCCAAAAAATAGATCAGAGTGCTCTTAGGTACAGAAACCATGCGGTAACTACTGCAATATACTTTACAGATATAATTTTTATTTAAAAATGTATAACCATGGAGAAGTGTCTCCACTCTGAGCGGGAACTGAGATTCAGGTGTCTGGGTAAGGCCATAGAAATAGCCTGTGTAAGGGTTTGGGGCTGGTGGTACTAGGATGAAGAGGACAATGCTGTCTGTGTCAGCACTGGCCTTCGAATTCCTAGTTTAGCTCTATGGAGAGAGATGCTACAAGAAAGGCTTAGACACAGGGACATTCTTGTGTGACACAAAATGAGGAATTTCACTGTCTCCCCTTCTAAGTGGAGTACAACTTGATGTAAACACTGTGAGGATTACAAGAAATGCAGTACTACTCTGACAGTTCCAGATTTTGCAACTTGCAACTTGGATATCAGAGGACATACCCCAGGCAAGGATAGTGGCCGAAGTTAAGGAGTAAGACATCATCCTCCAGGGACTATTCTGAGTAGAGAAGACCAACTAGGCAGGAATATTGGAGGTAAGTTCAAGAATATGAGTCTCCGGGAAATAACTTGAGACTGAGAAATAATTAGACAAAATATTAAGGAGAATGGAGGCCCTGTTTCAACAAGAAGAGTCAAAAGCCAGCGATTGTTTAGTTATTACAATTATTCTTATTTTGTAGACACTGAAGTGATGAGAGTTGGAAAGCAAAACAAAAAACAAAAAAACTAGAAGACCAGAATATTAAAAAGTCTATCTCTGGATGATATAATTTGAGATAATTCTTACTGCCTTTAAAATTCCTGTGTTTTCCAAAAATTATCTACAGTGAGCATTGTATCTTTATAAACAGAAAAAACTAAAGTTCGCTAAAACTCAACAATTAAATTCTAGCAATGTAAAAATACTATTTCTAAGATTAAATTTCAAGCCTACACCAAAATTTGTGTTTCAGACCTCTTATTATAGCTTGTTCGATATGCCACTCCTCTTAAAATTGGAAGTCTGATTTATTATGGTAAATACTTTTCTTTTCTTTTCCTTTTTTTTTTTTTTTTGAGTCGGAATCTCACTCCATTACCCAGGCTGCTGGAGTACAGTGGCACGCTCACGGCCACCCCAGCATCCTCCCGCCTCAGTCTTCCAAGTAGTGGGAACTATAGGCACATGCTATCACACCCGGCTAATTTTTTATTTACCGTAGAGACACGGTCTCGCCAAGTTGCCCGGGCTGGTCTCAAATCCTCAGTTTCAGGCAATCCACTCGCCTCGCCCTTCCAAAGTACTGGGATTACAGGCTGAGACACCAAGCCCAGGCGGTAAATACTTTTCAATCAAAAATTATAAAATGTAAGTTTCAAAATAAATTATGCCTCCAAAATTTATTCTACTCCTTTTACATTTACGGTATCACTTTTAGTTCACCTGCATTTTAACATTCTGTTCCAAAATAGGAAGCTCATACTCATTGGCAGACTTGAGTCTTAAAATTTAGACCTAGCAGAGCTGGGTAAATAGGCAATACTGCTAAAGAAACAGAAGTCCAGAGCTACATATAATTATCACATAACTTAAATCAATCATCTACTCTACATGGTTGTGTCTTATGCTATTCTCATGCATCATAAATTGACTTCCTAAAATGATACAAATATGTGATGATGTCTGTAATTATTACAACGCTCCTACAGCCTGTCTTTAGAAATTCTTTTCTCAGACAATTATAGCAAAGCTCAAGAGTATCTCTGTAACATAACCTTAAGTTCTGTTTCATATTAAGCTTACTCTAAAAGCAGAAACAGCATTTAAGTATAAACTCAGCTGTTATTCCTGTATGATAATATTTTCTTAGAAAATGAGAATCAAAATACTCTGTTTTGGGTCCCAACCAAAGCCTTAGCTTTACTTACTAGTGCTCATGAAAAGTATCTTATTGACAAAGGAAAATTTTTTTTACTAATTTTTTGATTTATTGTAGAGATGAGGTCTTGCCAGGTTGCCCAGGCTGGTCTCAAAACCGCGGGCTCAGGCAATCCTCCCACCTTGGCCTCCCAAAGTGCTGGGATTATAGGCGTGAGCCACTGTGCCCGGCCTGACAAAGGAAGACTTTAAATTTGGTCATACATTTCAAAAGTGGGGTCACATTCCTACCTGGAGATTTGATGTCCAGCATAAAGGAGCAGGGCAGTCAAAAAATACAGATAAAGTTGAACCAGATGCTGCCTGGGCAAGGTCAGCAGCACGACACTTAGGATGTAACCTGTGGCAAAAACCAAGAACAAGATATAAATAAAATGCAATTCTAATTTAGCCTCCCAATTAATTACACTAACAGAATGAGCTTGAAATAAATTATTTTCCAATTAGGCTTCAACAACTTGAAGTTTTTAATTACACTACCAAAGTTAGTTTAACACAGTAACATCACAGATTTTTTTTTTGAAAACATTATATTTTTTCACTTTGTAGATTTTTCTACCTTAATCAAACCTATCACACAAAAGTATAGCATGACTCCTTTCATTTACCTTTCCTTGATGTCTACTTGTTTTATACCAATTCTCTCATTCTTTCTAGTCCTAAAGGAAGAAGTGTGTGTGTGT
This sequence comes from Carlito syrichta, assembly GCF_000164805.1. NCBI lineage: Eukaryota > Metazoa > Chordata > Mammalia > Primates > Tarsiidae > Carlito > Carlito syrichta. The sequence goes on from NW_007234495.1 coordinate 884,391, forward strand.
GTGTGTGTGTGTGTGTGTGTGTGTGTGCGTGTGCGTGTGTGTGTGTGTGTGTGTGCGCGCGCGTGTGTGTGTGTGTGTGTGTGTGTGTGTGTTTCAAAGAAAGCAGGATTTATTGAGAAGACAGAAAAGCTCCCACAGTGGGAGGGGACCCGGAAGAGTTACCCAGAAATATGTGTCTTAATGTCTCCCCCCTAAAGCTGCCTGTTCCATAAGATTCATGGTCTTATTTCTCCAACTCCTGAAGACCCCTTTGTTTCAAATAATGTGCAGTGCTCCTTCCCATCTTAAAAAAGAAACTTCTTCATAGTCATATCTCCTTTTCCTAGTAACTATTTTTCTCATTCTACTAACAAATATTTCAAATTATCTGTGCCCAACACCTCTATTTTCTAACCATCTATTTTCCCTTTTAATCCCTGCAAACCCCCTTCACCATTCCACTCTATAGAAACTTGTAAGTCAAATATTGTCTACTTGTCAAATCTAGGGCATGCAACTTATCCTTGGTCCCAGCACCTCAGAACACTATCATGCTTTGGCTCTGTCACATGGATTTCCTCTAACCTCTCTTTCCACGTCTTTTCACCTTCCCCAGTGAACACTGGAAATCTGGTCACTAAACAACTGCTTTTCTTTCTATTAAGCATTTGGCTGCAAAGAATATATTTTGTAGCTTCAAATATTGATATCTCCTCCAGATATATGTTATCAACATGTTATGGAGAATCTAATTCATATGCAAACACACATCCTCATTTATTATTCTAAACAGACATCCCATCCCATATCTCATGATGCCTGCGGCAATCTGAAATGTTCTTATGTTCAACCAGTACAAACTTCCTTCCTCCCTCCTCAACAAGGTAACACAACCTCTTTTATTCTCCTAAATCCCCCACACTCTTATTCAAAACCTGACTCATATTTTCTCATCACCAAATCCTGCTAAGCCTTTCTCAGTCTCTCTCATGTTACTCTTCCATTCTAGCCCCGATGTCTCATCCAAAACTGCTCTGTAATGTAACAGTATACTAACTGCTATCCTTCCTTCAGTCCCTTTCTATTTTCATACACCCTATACTTCATTACCAGGGTAACAGTCCCAACACCATCACTCTTACCTTGACAATTCTTCTGCTCTAAAATCTTTAAGAGTTCTGAACTCCTCAGCCTGACTTGCTAGGCCATGCATAATCTGAACCCATAATCTGAATCTATCCTTTTATAACCATCTCCCACTTAATTGAGTCTTTATTAAAGCACAGACAACATTTCGTAGCCCCTAATAACCCTCTCATTCTAGATCAATCATGTTTAAGGCTAAGGAAATACAGGTAGTGTTCTTGGGACTAAAGAGATAGAATTCAGGATTTCCTACACATTCTAACTTCAAGGACAATCCAGCAGAAGCCAGAGATAAGTATTTGCCTTTAATTTATAAAAACAGTCTCCAATCCTGTTCATTCCTATCTCAAATGACCATACAGGTATTTAAAAGGATATTTATTATAGTGACAGATATTTATTAAGAATTTCCACTATTTGTAGCAGAAGGATTTTCTAGTCAGTCTATCGTACAAAACTCCACAAATTTTCTTTTAACGGAATTATCATTTTCCTTCCCAGAGCATTATTTTTTATCTTCTCTTCTGATAATTTTGGTAATTCCCAGAACATTATTGTCTTTCTCTTCTCCTGTATACCTCATATGAAATCAGTTGCCAAATCTTCTAGACTGAACATATTCATCTCATCCACTCCTTCAAGCATGCAACCAACATTATTACATGTAAAGTATGATCCCCATGCATTTTCGGACATGGAAGAGTCAAAGAGTAACATGAAGAAACCAGAGTCTAGTGAAAGATAAACATGGACAGAAGTAATTATGATACAATATCGGTGCTATAACACATGAACACTAACTAGAAGGACTATGGTTGATTAAATGATTAAGTTTGACCTGAACCTCGGGGCAAATGGCTCCTTACCAGGCTAAAAAGAAAGAGTAAACAGTCTAGGAAAAGAGAATAGCAAATACAAAACCCATACATGCACAAAAGGACATTTTCAAAGGACACCAAATTCTATAGGTTAGACCAGAATCTGGTGTTAACAGAAAAGGTATTGGGAGATGATGCCAAAAGAACTAGCAGCAAAAACCTTAACACAAAGCACAATAATAGATTTTAGACTAAGCTAATGATTCTCAAATTCTTTAGATACCCATTTAGGTGAGGTAAGAAAATAACAAAACAACAGAAACCTATACCTCCATTTTCACACTCCAGTGGGAAAAAACTGTGACAATAAAAAAAAATACTGTGTAAGAAAACTTTGACAGATTATGAACACTAACTCTAAAGAGCAGTATGAATGAACCATCTGAACTATAATGTATAATTATTTGAAAAAAAGCCAAAAATACTATTGATGTAAATATGCATCACTATTCACTCTACAGAATTATCCAAACAACCCATAACAAATTAAGTTGATAATGAAGCTAACCCAACAATTTATAATTAAAAAGATCAGCTGGGTACATTGGCTCACGCCTGTAATTCCAGCACGTTGAGAGGCAGATGCGAGAGGACTACCTGAGTCCACGGGTTCAAGACTAGCCTGGGAACATGACGAGACCTCATCTCTATAATAAATCAAAAAATTAGCTGGGTGTGGTGGTGCATGCCTGTAGTTTCAGCTACTTGGAAGGCTGAGGTGAAAGGATAGCCTGAGCACAGCAGGTCAAGGCTGTGGTGGCCATGAGCATCATGCCACTGCACTCCAGCCTAAGCGACATAGTGAGATTCCAATTTTAAAAAAAAGAAAGATCAGCAGCATTTTAAAATGATGACCTGCTTAAATCAACACTAATAAATCTAGCAATTTCTGCTATTCAAAGATTATGGTAGTACTGGATGGAATGAGAGCCTGGATTAAAACAGGAGCTTTGGCTATGGACTGGCAAAGTCAGTTATGAGATACATATTTAAATAGGTCTTAGTGGTGATCTATGCGTGAGTGGCTGAGAACAAGGAAGTGAGATAGTTGTGCTACTAAGACAGGAAATACAGAAAACGAAGGGGGTCTGAGGTGAGGTAAAGGTGATGAGTTCAGTGACTGCTGACAAATTTAAGTGTCTGTGGGCTATCTGAGTGGAAATTTCTGAACAAGTAGTTAGAAAACCATTCATCAATATCAGGCACTAGCTAGGTGCTGGGAATACTGAGATGACAGACAACACACTCTCCAACCTTACAGAAGCTCACACTCTACCTGGGAAGACGGACAAGCATACCATGCCTCAGAATGCAGTATAAGAAGCCCAGTGGAGGGAGAGCTGGGAGCTCTGGAATCACAGAGGAAGAATATCAACCCCACACTTCAGCAGTCAAAGTTGAGGAAAGGAGAGATAGAGATTTGCAGCCAAAACTCTAGGAGATCACCCAAACAGCAAAAGTTGAAAATTAAACACAAATTACAGGCAAAGTCAACACTTAAGAAGCCTAAAGAGAAACAGCAAAAGTCAGAAGGAATGATCAGAGAATTAGGAGAAGAATCAAGAAAGAAGCACTTTCAAGAAAGAGGAAGTGGTTAACAGCTTCATAAACACAGAAAAGTGTACAATAAGGACACACAGGGGTTTCACTATTACATTTAAGGTCACTGATGATTTTAATAATGGTAATTTCAATAGAATTTTCACACTCATTTCTCCCTTTCAACTTCTGTCATGCTAGTTCCAGCTCTCATTACCTCTTGCCTAAAATCCTAACTGATCTTCTTACTCTATCTTCTCCTCTCCCCAATCGATCAACCTAGACAACACGCTAATCAGCTTATATTTTAAATGTATGTAGTTTTTTGTTGTTGTTGTTGTTTTTACTGTTTTTTTTTTCACACTGTTGCCCAGGCTGAAGTGCAGTGGTGCGTTCATAGCTCATTGTAGCCTCAAACTCCTGGGTTCAAGCGATCCTGCCACCTCGGTGTTCCAAGTAGCTGGAAGCAGAGGCACACACCACTACGTCTAGGTCATTTTATTTTTGGTAAAGACAGGTGTGGAGCAGGTCTCACTTTGTTGCCCAGGCTGGTCTTGAACTCAGGGCATCAAGCATTCCTCCCACGTTACCGGTATTACAGGTGTGAGCCAGTGGGCCTGGCTCTAATCAGTCTTAAAATGCATTCACTTGCTCCAAAACCTTCACTGACCCAATACTACCTATCAGATTAAGCACACTGTCTACAACATGTATTTAGGGCTCTTCACAGAAGGGCTCCTCTACCGTGCCAATTATTTCTATTCCCCTTTTTATTCCATAAAATCAATAAAACAGTTTTATAGTTAACATTCCACCAATTACATATGGACAGTCAGCCATCTTTCCTTTTCTTAGGCAGAACCACCCTGGAAAGCTTCTTAGTTTGAAGGTACAGTTACATTTCACAAACACAAACATTACCAATCCCCATCTTAATTTTTAAGCTCCTTAACAACAAACAATTAGAAGATAAAATGGGGAGGAACCCACTTAAAACAGTAATAAAAATGACAATATACCCAGAAATGAACTTATATATATGACATATATGAAGAAAACTTTAAAACACTCTAGAAGTACTCAAAAGAAATCTTGAACATAGGAAGGCTTTCTGTATTTCTACATACAGAAGAGTTAGAATCTGTAAGCTAGCCAGGTGCAGTGGCTCACGCTTGCAATCTCAGCACTTTCGGAGACCAAGGCGAGAGGACTGCTTGAGTCCAGGGTTTCAAGACCAACCTGGGCAACTTGACGAGACCACATCTCTGTAATAAATCAAAAAATTAGTTGGACATGGTGGTGCACGCCTGTGATTCCAGCTACCTTGAAGGCTGAGGTGGAAGTATCACCTGAGCCTAGCAGGTCGAGGCTGCAGTGGTCATGAGTGTGCCACTGCACTCCAGCCTGGGCAACAGAGTGAATCTCAGACTTTAAAAAAACGAAAGAAAGAAAAAGGGGAAAAGAATCTGTAAGCTATCTCTCCATCCTAACTTAAAAACTTAGTAATAATGCAGCTAGGTGCAGTGGCACCCAGTAGCACCTATAGACCTAGTTACTTGGGAAGCTGAGATGGGATGATCACTTGAACCCAGAAGTTCGAGGTTAGCCTGGGCAACAGAGAAAGACCCCCTCCTAAAATAATAATAATGCAATCTCAATAAAAAAGTTAACAAGATTACTTTGTTTTTAGAATGAGACTAGATACTTCTTAAGTTAATACAGAAAGCTAACAATAAAAGAAAAACTCTAAGGGGGAAATAAAGATAAATGAGGGGATTAATCACCTGCCTTAGCCTTCTAAGTAGCTGGAGCCACAGGTGCTATCATACAGTAACAGAACACCTAAATCCTCAATAAACATGACAGTATGTCAACAGTTCACAAATAGGCAGACTAAAAGAACAGAAAAAAGATCAGAAATGGAACAAGATATATATGAGAATTTAGTATATAACAGTCATGAAGAGGTGGACTAAACTAATAAATAGGTGGAGACCTCTGAATAGTTATTTAGGAAAATTAAACTTATACCTATAACACACTGTGTACACAGAAAAATTCCAAATGGAGCAAAGATTTAAATGTAAAAACTAAAATCACAAAAGTAACAGGATATAACAATTCTTTATAAACTCAAGAACAGGGAAGTCTTTTCTAACTGACAAAAGCTTAAGTAAAAATAATTCAACCACAATCAGAAAATTGAAACTGGAAAAAATATTTTTAATTTATCACAAAGGGTTGATTCTCCTAATGTATACCGAATTCCCACAAATTGCTAAGAAAAAGATAATAATCTCACAGAAAAGTGGGTGAGGGATATAAACTAACAACTCTCACAAGAGGAAATACAAATTTTTCTTAAACATGAGAATAAATTCAATCTCACTCAGAATAAAAGAAATGCAAATTAAAGCTACACTGAGATAGGCTGGGCATGGTAGCTCACACCTGTAATCCCAACACTTTGGGAAGTAGAGGTGGCTCACACCTGTAATCCCAACACTTCGGGAGGCAGAAGCAAGAGGACTGCCTAAGCCCAGGGGTTCGAGACCAGCCTGTGCAACTCAGCAAACCTCGTCTCTACAATAAATCAAAAAATTAGCTGGGTGTGGTGGCACGCACCTGTGGCTCCAGCTACTTAGAAGGCTAAGGCAGAAGGACTGCCTGAGCCCAGCAAGTTGAGGCTGCGGTAGCCATGAGCGTGCCACCGCACTCTAGACTGGGTGACAAAGTGAGACCCTGACTTGGAAAAAAAAAAAAAAAAAAAAGGCTACATTGAGCTTCAAAAAATAAAATAAAAAAATCAACTTTTCCCCATTGGCGTAGTCAAAATATAAAAGTTTGCTAATAGGCTGCTTTGATAAGAATTTAAGATTACAGGAACTTTCAACCACTGTTTGCTGAGGTACAAAATGGTGAAACGCTATTGAGAGCAGCAGCTACAACATCACACACATATATATAAGTCAACCCTTGAACAACATGAGTTTGAACTGTAAGGGTCCAATTATATGCAGATTTTTTCCAACCAACCCTGAATAGAAAAGGTATTTGGGAGAAGAGAAACCTATGCACACAGAGAGCCAACTTTCTGTATACTTGGGTTCCACAGGGCCAATTGGGGGACTGGAGTATGTGCAGATTTTGATATATGCAGGGATTTTGATATATGCAGGGGTCCTGGAACCAATCTCCTGCATATAACAAAGGACAACTGTCCTCTTTAATCAAGCCACTTCACTTCTAGTAATTTAGCCCAAAGTTACAGTTGCACCTGTTGAAATTATGGCTATACAGCGTTATTGAACACAACACTGCACAAAATAGCAAAAGGTAGACACTATCTAAAATGTCCACCAATAAAGTAATTAGTTCAATAAATTATGGTATAGCCGGACTCGGTGGCTCAGCCTGTAATCCCGCGCTTTTGGGAGGCTGAGGTGAGTGGATTGCCTGAGCCGGCGGGTTCAAGACCCGCCTGGGCAGCGAGACCTTATCTCTACAAAAAATCAAAAAATCAGCCGGGCGTGGTAGCGCATGCCTGTAATTCCGGCTACTTGGAAGGCTGATGTGGAAGGATCGCCGGAGCCCAGCAGGTCGAGGCTGCGGTGGCCAGGAACGGCCACTGCACTCCAGTCTGGGTGACAGAGTGAGACTCCAACTCAAAAAAAAAAAAAAAAAATTATGGTATAACCATAGAAGGATATTTCGCCACTGTAAAACAGAATTGGGAAGAGAGAAGAATGGGCTCTAAGCATTTAATCAGAATGTTAAGATTTGGCAGAATGGAAAGTGTCATCATAAAAAACAGTATATAAAACTTTATTTCAAAAATAAGAACAGCAGTTATAGTTCTATTAATACATCAACAAATAAAAAAAAAAGGTTCAGAACCAAGTATTTTATGCTAACATCTGTATAAAAGGAGGAAAAAATTTATGTATTTATATTTACTCCAGAATTATACAGAAAATAATAAAAGCTACTTGGTGCTCAGAGTAAGAACTTAGTAAGTATGAAACAGAGATAGGCATGAAACAGATACAATTCTCTATTTCAGGATGAAATTCTGTAAAGTGGAACATTACATAAACACTACATGATACTTTGACAGTTTACTCCAATCAGAAAACTATTCAAGCTTTCAATATCTAATCATGGTCTCACTGAGCTTATTCTACAATATCATGTTATAAGTGTACTTACGAAGGCTCCATTTAGTACCCAAAGTAATAAGCCAGAAAGTTTAAATTTCAAGTGTACTAGACACAATCAATTTCTAAAATTAATGTTTCTGGTTATTAGGCAACTGTTTTTATAATAAATATTTCAATCTATTCAGAAGTAATATAAGTACAATTTTATTTATTTATTTTGGTTTGGTTGGTTTGGTTTTTGAATCGATGTCTCACTCTGTCATCCAGGCTAAAGATCACAGCCCACCAAAGCCTCGACCTGGGCTCAGGTGATCTGTTTCTGCCTCAGCGTGTGTCATCACATGCAGCCAATTTTTGTATTTTTTGTAGAGACGAGGTTTCACTATGTTGCTTAGCTGGTCTTGCATTCCTAAGCTCAAGGAACCCCAAAGTGCTGGGAGTACAAGCGAAAGCCACCATACTCGGTCATAAGTATACAGTTATTTAAAACTACAGTGTGACTTATTTTGCTGATTAAGCTAGAAATCTAAGCCAAGCACCCAATTTTTCTTCTACAACACACAGCAATTACTTCCCATAAATTGGCTAACAACATAAAAAACTTGTAATAAAGGACTGAAAATTAAAGCATTTTGCAACATAAAGAAAACCTTCCCATTTCACAGATTTTTTCAAGGCAGTGTCATCTACAGGAGCTGAGTTGATTGAACCTAGATGTTTTGCTTCTGGTGTGCTATTTTTTCTACTATGCCACACTTATTCCTCTGTGGCTTATCTGGCACTCTCTTAGTGCTGTGAGGGGTTCTCAGGGCTAAGTTTTGAAACCCAGAAAGTCCTTCTATAGATAAAAATAAAACTCAGAGACACATACAACTTTTCATGGAATAGGCAATTCTAATAAAAAAATATTAATGGAACCATTGGAGTACACCATTCAAACCACATCTGAAGTTCTGCAATCACAATGTTAATAAAACATATTGTTACATGAAAATTAACCTAAAAATTAAGGATTATGACCTTTATTCTAGATGAAATGTATCTATTTCAAGCCTGTATTTCTTGCCTTTCTTTAATTTTCATCATTGGTTTTACCGCTAACCCTAAAGCATATCAATTACAGTTCATTCCATTTTTCTTAAAAGGGCATGCAAGTAAAAGGAAAAAGAATTATAGTTCCAGGAGTATTTTTTAAAGGGAAAAAATATTATAGTGCTGTTTCCCATCATTTAACTGAAATGAATGCTTTATCTTCAATTGGTAATATTTTAGCCTTTTGCACTTGGATGTCCCCTCTGAGATTTGAAATCTAACAAACCACTTAGATGTCCTGTCTCAGGGGACATAAAAGGATTGCTGGTGATTATACAGGAAAAACTTATGCCAGCACAAATTTTTCTAAAAAGTATGTTTCCTTGAAGTTTTCTATTCAAACTACATGAAAAATCAAATAAACAGATGGAGTATATACTGATATATGATCAGTCAGTTGAGAAGTAGATTTCAGGAATCCTTCCATATCTTCTTCAAACAACACACTGAATGATAAATAACACATTAATGTGAGAAGACGAAAATTAGACTGCATTGTCTACTCCAATAGAAAAATACCAGGTAGGAGATGTCAAACAAATTACTATTTCACAACATGTATCAATGAATGTGCAACCCATGACAATGACTGTTTCACACATCACCACAAATTAGGAAAATGTATGATATGAAATTTTGACCTTTTGTCATAAGTAAGTTCCTCATGTCAAAATTCCATTATAAGCCAAACATCATTACAAAAAAAATTGGTTCCAATGCTAAACTATTTTTCAGTTTCATAAAAAAGTGTGGTCAAGTTGCTGGTAAGTGACCCATGAGATGTCTCCAAGTGCAAAGGGTTAGTTTGTCTCAGGGAATAATAAAGAAAGAATACTATGGCTGGGCTCAGTGGCTCAGCCTGTAATCCCAGTGCTTCGGGAGGCCGAGGTGAATGAATTACCTGAGCCCGCGGATTCGAGACCCGCCTGGGAAATTTGGTGAGACCTCATCTCTACAATAAATCAAGAAAAATTAGCTGGGCATGGTAGCATGCACCTGTAGTTCCAGCTACTTGGAAGGCTGAGGCGGAAGGATCGCCAGAGCCCAGCAAGTCGAGGCTGTGGTGGCCGTGAGCATGCCACTGCGCTTCAGCCTGGGCAACAGAGTGAAACTCCAATAAAAAAAAAAAAGTGCACTTTCTGAATTACTACCAAACCCCAAAATTAGAAGGGGCAAAATGTCTGGAAAACTGTTTCTCATTATTTACACTTCATCATATTAAAATCTAAAACAATTCCTTCTGCCTTCCAGTTTACCCAGTAAAATAAATTCAACACTCTCCACTTTCCTCTAGTTCTAATAATTCACATGCAATGATAAGACATAACTATAATTAAGACTCATAAACATTCATCAATGACTATATCACTGCCATCTCAATGTAACTAACCCTCTTTTTGCCCAAATTTTAAAATATAGGAAGACATAAATCAGGACTCACTTTAAGTTTATAAAATGTGATACAGACACTCACCTACATAATGCATATTAAGAGCCAAATACTTATACTGGAAAAGAGGGTTGTTACTGAGGCTACTTCTTTGGATCTGCTGGAAAAAAGAGCTGACATCCCATCTGTACAGGACATCCAACAGCATGATGCTTGGCACCCTCAGAGCCACATTCAACATTGCCTCCAGTTTCTCTTTTGCAGCCATGTTTTTTTTCCTTGGAGTAGACCTAAAATTCAGAAGACACATATTTAAAAATATGTCAACACAAATAGCTTCTAGATATCCTTTTATGAATCTAATGGATTATCACATACTATACAAAACTATGTTAGAATGCATAAAACTCCTGAGCTACATCTGCTATTTTTAGACAGTTAAGAAATAAGCTTTGTTTTGTGTTTTCACATTAACCCTCTCAGGTCTGCCCAGTCTTACAGTTCTGATGAAATGTTCAGACCTCAAAATTTATTTTTAAAAGGCCACTAACAACAACCACACACAAAAAAACAGGATTAAAAAACTCAAAAAATCAGGGCCCATAGTCTGAGAAAAAAAAAAAAAAAAAAAAAAGCCCAATGACTCCAAATCTAAGCACTTAGAAACAAAACACCCTATAAGAATACTGTAACCTTTATTTAATTAAATTGAAAAATTCACTCCAATGAAATTAATTAAGATCTATGTAGCTCTTTTTTTTTTGAGTAGGAGTCTGACTCTGTCGCCCAGGCAGAAGTGCAGTGGCATGCTCATGGCCATGAAGTCTTGGCCCACTGGGCTCAGACGATCCTTCCAACTCAACCTTCCAAGTAGCTGGAACTATAGGAGCACACCACCACAGCCAGCTAATTTTTTTATTTATTGTAGAGACGAGGTCTCACCAAGTTACCCAGGCTGGTATCGAACCCCTGGACTCAGACAATCTTCTCATCTCCACCTCCCAAAGTACTGGGATTACAGGTGTGAGCCACCATGCCTGGCAATGTAGCTCTTAAGAGTGCAAATTTTTCGCGGGTTCGAGACCCGCCTGGGCAGTAAGACCTCATCTCTACAATAAATCAAAAAATCAGCCGGGCATGGTAGCGCATCCCTGTAATTCCGGCTACTTGGAAGGCTGAGGTGGAAGGATCACCGGATCCCAGCAGGTCAAGGCTGCGGTGGCCGGAAGCGGCCACTGCACTCCAGTCTGGGCGACAGAGTGAGACTCTAACTCAAAAAAAAAAGAATGCAAATTTTTAATATCTGCTCTATGAAAAAGCCTAAGCAATTCAATAAAAATTTGGTAACTGCACAATTAGTTTGCAGCATCTTATAATCCTTTTCCTTATTCACTTACAATCAAAAAGTACTAAATCAAAATGCAATAAACATACAATCCAGAGAATGCCTGATGTAGACACAGGTAGAATAAACATTATTTGCAATATTGTTTCCTTGAATCTTTAAAGTTAAATTTGGTCTAAAATTTCCACAATCAGCCGGGTTCAGTGGCTCGGCCTGTAATCCCGCACTTTGGGAGGCTAAGGTGAGTGGATTGCCTGAGCCCGCGGGTTCCAGACCCGCCTGGGCAACTTGGTGAGACCTCATCTCTACAAGTCAAAAATTAGCCAGGCGTGGTAGCGTGCGCCTGTAGTTCCAGCTACATGGAAGGCTGAGGCAGAAGGATTGCCGGAGCCTAGCAGGTCAAGGCTGTGGTGGCCAGGAGTAGCCACTGCACTCCAGTCTGGGCTAAAGAGTGAGACTCCAACTCAAAAAAAAATTTCCACAACCTATCTTCAAACTGGGAAAATAATGCTCATTAAATTCTTCCCTTGATATACAGACAAGCAGGCACATAGATGAAGCCGGGCATTGAGTCTGCAGCCCCTGTCTCTGCATGGACCTCGGTAAGTAGTAAAAGACCACATAGACCTTGGTTAAGTAGTAAGAGACCACAAAAGGGGGGGTAGGAAAATGAAAGGCAGTAAGCAGGACAATCTACTACTTAAAAGTACAATTCCAGCTGTGCACAGTAGCTCAGGCCTGTAATCCCAGCACTTGCCGAGGTGGGAGATGAGACCAGTCTGGGCAACATAGCAAAACTTGGTCTCTACAGAAAATTTAAAAATTAGCCTGGTGTGGTAGCATGCGCCTATAGTCCCAGCTACTCAGGAAGCTGAAAGGGGAGATGGCTTGGGCCCTGGAGTTTGAGGTTGTAGTGAGCTGTGATCATGCCACTGCACTCCAGCCTGGGCAACAGAGACCCTGACTCAAAAAAAAGGAAAAGAAAAAAGTATAATTCAATGCAATACTGCTTTATATGGTAAAGTTGCTAGTTAATCCAAAAAATTATAAAGGAACAGGGCAAACAAAAGTGCGTAAAGGACAATTTAAAGAGTACAGATAATTCTGGATTGTTGGCACAGACAATATCCTTTTAAGAATTTTGCTGAGAAAGCTAAACACATTTCCAGCTTTGGCAGTAATTTGAGACATTACAGGACAAATGAAAACATGTATTTCTCAAGAAAATTATAGTGACAGATTACTATGCTATGGTTAAATATTTGTCAGTATTTCCATCTTACTCTCCAATTTTCATAGTTTCCTAGCTCGGATAGTTAAAAGTTAAAGTCAGCTCAACATGGCACACTGTGAAAAGTTTTTCAATGATCCTGTACCAACCATCCCCATAACCCAAATGATATATCCCACCAATAGGATAAAATTAACATTTCTGTAGATAACTATTGCAATCCTGATTACTTTAAATGAACAAGACAACTTTAGTAATTCTCCTACATAAGAAAAAAATAATATTAGGAGACTCAAAACCAAATAGTTGTGTCCTAAGAGGGAAAAAGCACTGAAAAATAAAATCTCTAACCTTTAACATTTATTGCATACTACACTGTTCAGGAACCTAAACTAAATTTCTCAAAGCCCATGATATTGTTTTTTAATTCTGGGAAAAAATACACCAAAGTAGTCATTATAACATCCTTTCAAGGGTGATTTTTATTACCTTCTATATTTTTCTGTTTACCAAGTTTTCTAGCATATCTATGAATTATTTTACTAGAGGAAAGCTTAAAAATAATCCCAGCACTTTGGGAGGCCAAGGTGAGAGGACTGCCTGAGCCCATGGGTTCGAGACCAGCCTGGGCAACTTGGTGGGACCTCATCTCCACAATAAATCAAAAAACTAGCCGGGCATGATGGTGCATGCATGTAGTTCCAGCTACTTGGAAGATTGAGGTGGAAGGATCACCTGAGCCCAGCAGGCCAAGACTGCGGTGGCCGGGAGCATGCCACTGCCCTCCAGCTTGGGCAACAGAGTGAGACTCCAACTCAAAAAAAAAAAAAAAAAAAAGAAAAAAGAAATTGTTAGCAAAAAGCTGAATATGTTTAAGCTATTTAAATGACTTTAGGAAATATACAAGAAATAACTGCTTACTCTGGTGGTACAACTGATACCTCAATGTCCTCTTGGAAATTTATTTCAAAGTATATGAACAGATTTTTCTTACAAATCACCAGTCACATGTGAAAATCACCATCTACTGAGATAACTGTCATTGACAGGTTTTATATTATAGTGGAAAGTAACTATTTTTCCATATTCTAGAAGCCAATATAAATCAGTGAGGGAAGCCATTACTAATATCTGTGGTCCATAGTTATTTCATCTGATTTGGAACCTGCCTGTTTTTAATGTCTCGTTATTTTAAAATGTACACACTTTCACTACTTATTGTAGCTCTTAAAAGGGTAAAGAAAAATATTTAAACAACTAATTCTGCATTAGAAATCAAGATCTGCTGGGGGGGAAAAAACCTCCCTAATCTTTACAGAGGATCATCTCTATTACAAAAGAAGGCCATTAGCTGAATGGTACATGTTCCCTCTTAAATTCCACCTACCACTCCTGCCTGACAAATATAACAAGAAAGAGAAAACGGTAGCTCGTTCTGCTTCTAGAAAGAGAAAATCTTGGATCCCTAAAGCTGTCAATACAGAAGAATATCCAAGGAGAATGGCAGATCCCCAAATTCTATGGCATAATCAATTCAAGACTCAAATATTTCTAAGAAGGACCCTGAATGGAATTAAGTGTGTCCATTTAATAATGAATCTACTGCTTATTAAATGTTTCATTTATTTCTGTACATGATTGATACATTTCAAGTCACTGGCAAGTTAGCCATGTATAAGGATGTGGAGGAAACAAATTGAGTACATAGAAAATCAAAGAGAAAAAAAATTTTATACCTCATAACTATGAAACCTTTCTAAAACAAAAATGAAAAGATGGTAACCATCACAAATTGGTGCTGTACACTACACTTTAGCACCACACACTAACCCAACGCTAAACAAAATTTTCAGATATTTATCTTGTTTGCAGATACTTGATCACTCACAACTGCCAAGACACTATATTACTTTAAATGAGGTAAAATGGAGGCTTCTCTCCTGAGATGGAGAATACCTCTATAATGTTTGGTTCAAATCTAATTTATCTTTTTCCAAGCCAGGCTCGGTGGCTCAGGCTGTAATCCCACGCCTTTGGGAGGCTGAGGTGAGTGGACTGCCTGAGCCCACGGGTTCGAGACCTGCCTGGGCAGCGAGACCTCATCTCTACAATAAATCAAAAAATCAGCCGGGCGTGGTAGCGCATTCCTGTAATTCCGGCTATTTGGAAGGCTGAGGAGGAAGGATCTCCGGAGTCCAGCGGGTTGAGGCTGCGGTGACCGGGAATGGCCACTGCACTCCAGTCTGGGTGACACAGTGAGACTCCAACTCAAAAAAAATAATAATAATAATTTATCTTTTTCCAGATTTCTTGTCAAATAGGGCTAAAAACATATTTTACAGAAGTGAACTCAAAATCATCTTTTAAAAAATGCCAAATAATCCTAGAAAATAAGCAGGAGAGCTGAAAGCAAAGAAAACTGAAAGGTCTGACATACCCAAAGCCAAAACGCAAACTTCCTGCACTGTTTTTCCTTCCATGCAAGATTTTAAAATTTCCTTCTTGAACTGTGAAAAGAACTGGGGAAGCAATACTACAGCACGATGCCTCTGTAAGTAATGTAAACTAAATGTGACTCAAACTTAAAAATGCCTTACACACTAAAACAGCAAAAAATGAAGAACACATATATTACTTTCCTAAAACCTCAAGAAAGGTTCAACAAATGCTGACCAAAAACAAGACCTCAACTATTTCATTAAATGACTTTCCCAGGCTTGGAAGCAGCAATCGTACTTACAAAAACAGTCATGTCTTGTACAAGTATAATGTTGTACAGTTTACCATTACGATGTGCGGGCTGGGAAACACAGGAGGCCTCATTCTACACTTTCCTGAAAATATAGTACTTTGGTTTTGAATATGAAGAAATCAAGCAAATTGCTCTAAACAATAAGAAAACGTAGGTTTTTTAAAGTCATCGCTGGTTTCTGCTGAAGAACTTTATCAAATAAAAAACAAATGGAAAAGGTGATTTTACCAAAAAAGGACCCATACTCACATCTCCCGAATTCTTTTTTAAAAAGCAAAAGCAAGAAGTACACGTGACACAGTTTAAAATGATTCTGTACAATACTTAGATAATTTAGGGCTGAAAGTTTCTACACTCCCCCCAAGAAAAACAAAAGCCATCACTCATCATTAATCTCCCCTCATTGTCCCAACCAGCTTAGAAAAAAAATACCATCAATTAAAACCGATTTTAAGAAAGACAAATTTTCTCGCTGTCTGTTAGCATAGTAAGCCCTGAAAATGTAGGAGTACAGAGCTAGAGCCTAATATCCTAAGTAAACTCAGGCCCAAACTGAGATTCCAGGGAAGGGAACGCACATCTTACATAAGCGTTGGCACATGTTTTAAATATAGCTGGTCCTCCCCACTCCCACTCGTTCGAGGCTAACTTTGTATGTACCTGATCTCCACATAAACTACTAGCAATTCTGTGGTTTCCCATCATCTCTGAAATGGCAAAGATAGTCCACTCCGAATACAAAGGCTATCTTTCAACTTAAGGAGCAGACAGAGGAAATAAAAACTGCTACCTCTCCTCTGCCATCGGGCACTCAGCCTGGGTCACGACTGCAGCACCGACAGCTCATCCTTTTGGGCCCGATTCAAGATCCAGTAGAAGTGCACACTCCGAATTTTACAAAACAAAAAAGACACACAGTGCTCTCCTTTCCTTTCAGACTAGTTTCCTGTTTACTGCAGACTGCGATGCAAAGCCATCCATTAATCTTTGATGCCTGCTCACGGCAAAGGCCCCTTCCTCTCTCTCCGCACCGCCTCCCCCCACGCCTGCTGATCTCAGATGCGTTTGAACTCTAGTAACCCCGATCCAGCTCGCGGCCGGCAGGCAGCTCAGCAGCGGGAGCAGCAGCCCCGGGCCGCCGCCGCCGCCGCCGCGGGGCTGGGGGATTACGTTCAGCAAAAACTCTGCCAGGAAAGAGGCCCGGGAGCTCCGCTCCCATCTCGCCAGAGGTGCTGGCTGGGCCGCGCCACGCACCAGCGGGCTCGCGAAGACAGACGCGGGCGAAGTTCGGCGTCCCCGACCGGAGAGGGAACACATTCCAGCAGGGAGGGCAAGAGCCCTGGGGTCCCAGGGCGGGGGGAAAGCAGACCTGCAGGGGGAAGACGGCAGGCGGGAGAGGCAACCGCGGCCACCAAAAGCAAGGGATGGGCAGCCCTCTCGCAGTAAAAAGGGACTGGCAGGCGGGAGGCAGAGCAATGGGTCCCCACTGGAAGAACGGCCTGGCAGGCCTTCCCGCACCCCCGAACAGCCCCACAGCGCTGGACAGAGGGGAGCTTGAGTTTGGGGCTGCGTAGACCCAAGGCGGGTAGGGCCAAGGAGAGAGAGAGGGCGGGAGGCTTGGAAGCAAAGTGAACAAAGAGGCAAAGTTGGAAATGGAAAAGAAAAGGAGCTGGAAAGGGGCCGCTGTGGAAGGGTCCTGAAAAGCGTCTTGGAGCGGGAAGCTGGGGAGGCGAAGGGGGAGAGCCCCGAGTAAGGGCTTCTTGGGAAGGTTAGGGATCTCTCCAGGCCCCGGAGAGAGCCGGGGATGGGAGGACGAGGAGGCGGCGGCCGAAGCCCGGGGCTGGAGGAGGGGGCTCTGCGCGGGGCGCCGGGAGGAGAGGGGAGAGTCGGGGGGAGAGGGGCTGCAGG